>NC_081182.1:161808869-161953533 GCF_029867415.1 Vicia villosa
GAAAATGACTGGCAGAAAGATTATCTAGTGGAGACTTCTTGTTTAAAGCCCAAGATGAAGGCTGACACATGCTGAGGAGAAGTAAACATGGATCCTAGACTCTGCTAAGGAAGATTGATAGAGATAAGGGTGACAGAGACTGTTCATGTCTCTCATTCCAAAAGGTGTATTCAATGCAAAATTGAGACAAACTTAGCTTGTTTAAAGTCTGGTTTAAATTGGAAGAAAACTCACCAGGGTAGGCTAAAAGGTGACTAAAGACCTGTTCCTATGTTTATAAGAAACCTGATGGGTCCTTGTATACAAGCTCAAGAGGAAGCTGGAAATGCTTTTAAGAAGCCTGTGGGTCCTTGTACAAAGCCCAAGAGGAGGCTAATCGAGGGTCCTTGTTATAGCACAAGAGAAAGCTATGTAGTTTTGAACTTATTTTGGCTCTAAGCAAATGGGTAAGAGGTTTCACCGGGAATAATTCCTCTTTGGGTGGATGTGTCCTATATTTTTGGATTCTAAGGTTTTTGCCAAGATGTTTCACCGGGAATAATTCATCTTGGGGGTTTGAACTACAGATCTCTAATTAGGAAAGAGCCTTCACCGGGAAGACATTCTCAATCCTAGGTCATATTCCTATAATATATATATAGTTTAACTGTCCTAGGGTTTATACTCAAACGTAGTTCTAAACTAATATATGCACAGTTTATATTTGACAGTAATTTAAATAAAGACTATAAATTGAAAGCTTGTAAAGCCTAACCTGGATGGAGTGGAGGCCTTTGAAGAAGTATGTACAAAGCCTCAACAGTAATTTTTGTTGTTTTGTTGATAACAGTTGAATATTTATTATAAACAGTTAATGGTTTTTGAAAACAGAAGAAGTGAAGATGGACAAAGGTCACATAGGTATCTGAAGAGTTTCACCGGGAATAATGCCCTTCAAATACCAGAAGAATGTTTTGAAAACAGAAAGAAGATTTTGAAAATACAGTTTTGAAAACAAGCTAAGAAGAGAAGGTTTTTGGGACTTACACTCTATTAGAGGCCCAGTACTTTACAGTACTGGTTATGAGAGCAATTTGAAAATGATTTGTAAATGATATAAGGTTCTGTTGTTTAAGAACCTTAATCATTTGATTTGTTCGGAGATTGAAAACAGTTTTGAAAATTGACAAAAGTCAACTTAATTAAGGTAAAAATAAAGATCTTTTACCTAATTAAGACCTAAACAATTAGGGTTTTATCATAAAACTATTTACAAAATGATTAGGTTAAAATAAAGTGACAATATATATTTAAAGTATTTAAGAAAACACTTAAAAACATACTACTTTAAACCTAATTAAAATACATGAAATAAATAATATTTTTATGATTTTTTGACTATTCACAAAAATAGATATATTAAATAATAGGTGTATGAAAAATGAAGTGAAAATGATTTAATTTGATAGGTGAATTAATTGTGTGAAGTTGTGAAGAAAATAGGTGTGACAAGTGATAAAAAATTAGGAATGTCTCCACCAAGGCTTGAACTCACGCCCTTTAGGTCACATACCCAAAACCAAACCACTGGGCCAGCGCGCGAATGGTGATAGTGATACACATCCAACACATTATATTTTCAGATAAGCGTGTAAATCATGAAAAAAAAAATAAAAGGAATAAAAAGTCTGGGGCGAGGGGGATTCGAACCCCAGACTTTGGGCATGAGGAGACCAAGAGCGCATGTGTGGCCACTAGGGCAAGTTATTCAGTCGTTTATGAAACACCTATCATTAAATATAAAATAAACTCTGCCCTGAGGTTTGAAATTTGCGCGCCACCACCATTGTCATCTTCTTCCTCAAGCTCCAACGATTTGGATTTCTGAACTCTCTCAATTCTCAACCATTTGCAGCGATATAAAGATGAAATTTGTTCTAAATTCACTCACGATTCTAAATATGTAACTAACATAGACTGATATTAACTACATCTAACTAATTTACCAGAAATCGTGAAGAACCCTAAAACTTAAAAATCAAATTAAATGGCTATACTGAAAGATAAATGAATGATGATAGAGGGTTTTCAATCCTCTGATGATGCTAAACAAGATAGAATCGAGCTTTAACTCAAAGAGTGCTTAAATTAAAGAAGTGAAGTTCAGGAACTTACCTCTGAAAATGGAGGTCGTGAGGATGATTGAGAGCACCTGGGTTTGAATGAATGATCTCAATAGCTTCCTTGAGACTCAATGATGCTAACTGAATGCTTATTGGAGCTTGAATCCTTCTGAATTGCTCTATGGACCTCCCTCGATTTAAGCTTCAAGTAGACATGGAGGTTGTTGAATTTGGAGTTACAGATGAGCTGCAGCCATCTGGTTAGCTTCACTATGACCTGAGGAGTGTGCCTGGATGATTGGCTTGGCTTGAAACTTCCTGAATTACTCCATGGTCCTCCAACTGCAAGTGCTCCAAATGAGAGGTGGAGGTGATGATTCTCCACGCCCAGAAGTGTTCCAGAGGTTTGGATCACCTCTAAATGCCTCCCTCAATGTGTTTGAATACTTATTTTCAAAGAGAGAGCTTTGGTTTGAAGAATCCGAGTCTTCTTGCCAAAGGACCTTTGAAAAAACTAAGTATGAAGAAAGAAAAGAGAAAGCAAGAATTCTGTTGCTTTGGTGTGTTTTTTGAATGAGAATGAGGCCTCTATTTATAGGCAATTGGTTCAGTATAGTTGCAGAAGAGTGAGCTTGCTTAATGAAAGAAGTTTGGTTTCTTAAGCATGAAGGAAGTTTGCAAATATCTCTTATGCAATGATGAGAATTTTGATTCCATTTGATCAATCCCCTAGCCCTCGATTTTGCTTGATCTTAGGGGACAATTCTGAGCCAGAAATGAGCTCTAATTGGTTGGTGAGAAGATTCCTTGGGTGATTCATCAATTTGCCATAAATTCACAAATGTAATCATTACATAATCACATGTTCTTGTTTTTAGAATCTTCTTCAATCCTTATGGTATGGTGAAAATGAATGCATGGCATGTTTTCAGATGTGTTATGGGTCGTGTAGCATCCATAATTGAGGTCATGTGCACAAAATTCCAAAGTTCCAAAATGATGCATGACCTATAATTTCACTTCATGAGGCCAACTTTGAACAAGCATAACTCTTAGCTCAAAATGAATTTGGAGAAGGTTGAACACAATTTGGAAAGCCCTAAACATCTACTTCAAATCATTAGTTTGGAGTTTCTTCAGAATCCTTTGGCAAATTTGTGAAAAATGAGGCCAAAGTTGGAAGAAAACTAGGTTAAAACACTTAGAAAATTTTCTAAGTGTTTATGACCTAAAACTCCAAAATTTCCAAAACTCTTAAATGATTGATCTTTTGAAAAAAGTTCCTTTGTAAGATGTTGTTTTATTTTGCAAGATCTACAACTTTCATGTTGGAAGTTTTTTGAGTTGTGTAGGTGAAATTTTGAGTTCTCACAGTGCCCTCAAAAACCCTAATTCCCGACTTTTTGCTCCTTGATGAATTTCTTTGAATTTCTTTGGTAAAATGACTTTAATATCCATATATTGATGATATTGATCCTTGAAAGTCATGGTTTGACCAAAAATCTTAAAAGTCAATGGTGATCCCATACAGTTGACTTTTTTCCAGATATGGTGAGATTTGGACTTTTGTGTAGAATCAAGATCTTCTCCTCAAATGAATGATGTAAATAGATTATATTGAGGTAGTAGAGATTCTTGAATCATGTCTTGAGTTTTGGATCCATGCCCTGATTAAAAGTCAACTATCTTGGTGAATTAGGTCAAAAACCCTAATTGTCGACCAGAGGACAATGATGAGTGTAGACTTTGAATTGAGGTGTGATGTCCAGTGGATCTTGTCATATGAGCTATTTGAAGATGATTGATGTCTTTGAATGATCCCCTGGGGTTTTTTAGGGTTTCCCAAAGGTGATCCCTGATTTTAGTCCTTGATAGGCTCCAAACCCTAGTCTGTTGATCTGAGTAATTCTGTACTTAGATGACTGGGTGTCTAATCAATCATAGGTGAAATAATGAGGCTTTTGAGTCTTATGATTGTATTAGAGACTAATCCCTCTATTGATTGATCCTTTGCCTGAGTTTTCTTGTCTTTGAACACACTCGATTGAATGCCAGACTGCCCTGGGTACTTACTTTGACTTGATGAAAATCCTGAAGATATGTCATCTCAGGGGGGGTCAAAAATTAGGGTATGACATTTATGTTTTAAGTTATTTTGGACACTTTTTGGAGAGCGTACAATAGAATTCCAGATCAAGGGTTTGAAAGATAGCTTCATCAAAGAATTGGAAGACGAAGAGATTCAACGGTGGACACCATTGAAGATCAGAGTTCTCTTAATCTTTGTAATGTCTAAACTTTTCAATTTGTGTTTCTTGAATACTATGAGAGGCTAAACCCCCCAATGCTAGGGGGTGTCCCTGATTTGATTTGTAACGACTATGAATATCGTCTTACTTTAATTCTATGTTCGTATTATACAATTTGATTGTTTAATGTTTTTATGCTTTCTTTGTCGGCAAAACAAGGATTGATCTCCGGTTAACAATCTGTAGGACTACGGTTGTTAAGGTTTTTAAACAATTAAATCTTATAGTTATCACATAGGACTAGGGATACCGTAAGGTCATTTGAATATTCTTGATTAATTTTGGCTTTGGTTTAATTCTTTGTTTCTAAGGACTTAGGCAATAGGATTGTAAACCAAAAGGTTTTCACTAAGGACTTAGGAAAACACCCTTAAGAACAAATAGTTGCAGGATATGAACTTGTTAAAGAGATCTTTATTCAGAGGAGTTGTAAGGCAAATCATACACCTACCTTGGCATTACTCTAAAAGTTATAAAAAGTCAATTTTAATTTCAGCTTATTTATATTAATTCACTTATTTCATTATAACAAGAACTCCCATATGCCATTTTGTTTAATTGACTAGTTACAATAATTTATATTTCCTACGCAATCCTCGTGATCGATACTTGGGGTAAAATCCATTATAACTACATCGGTGAAAGTAGTACACTTGCTATTTTTCCAATCAAGTTTTTGGCGCCGTTGCCGGGGATTGCCAAAATATAAGTCATTAATTAGTCAATTAAAATTTTATTGCTTTGCAATTAAAATTTTATTTCTTGTGAAATTTTTAATTTTTTTTTACTCCCAACTAATCATTATCTAATCTTGTATGCGAGGTAAGGCCTCAGCTGAACTTCTTTTTGACGTAGAACCAGAAAGAACATTGCGAGCACGACTACGAGAAGTTAAGCGGAAAAGACTGGCATCAAAAGAAGGATCACCTATAGTTTCAGAATCGGAAGACGAAGAAGTATTATCTATTCCGTCCGAGCATTCAGATTCTGAATCTGAAACTATGGCAGCGGATCCACCTCCTCCATAGAGACTTTTAGGTGATTATGGAAGGGCTAATGCACCGCTTGGAAGAATGACCATAGTAAATCAACCGGTTAACGTGGCACACTTCCAACTACATCCTTCCACTATCCGCCAGTTAGAAAGCAAGCCCTTTGCTGGAAGAATCAACGAAGATGCGAATAAGCATCTACATAGATTCCTCACCACAACAACATCATTGAAGATAGAAGGCCACTCCGAAGAAGCCAAGAGACTCGTGATGTTCCCTTTCACCTTATCCGAAGATGCGAAAGAGTGGATTTACTCACTTCCAGCTGGAAGTATCACCACATGGCAACAGATGGAAACTGCTTTTCTTAATGAGTACTTTCTTGCGTCAGTTTTCATTCGAAAAAATATGATATAGTAAATTTTAAGCAGAAGGAAGGGGAATCATTGGGAGATGCATATAAAAGGTTTAAGAGGTGTTTGGTTGCGTGTCCCACTCATAATATGGACCCAAACGAGCAAATGCAGACTTTTGTTAATGGTCTACGAGTCAAGACAAAACAGCTTATAGATACTGCTGCCGGTGGCTCAACTAATTTTTCAACAGCCACTGGTATCAAGAGGATCATAGAAGCAATTTCCGCTAATGAGCATATTGAGTTATATGATCGCGCAATGAGTCAACCAGAGGGAAAAATTGATTTGAAGCTTGCTGATCAGGTGGTTAAAATGGAAGAACAAATTGCGGCTGAAGTAGAAAGAAGATTGAATAAGATGAATCTTGGTGAACAGAAAGTAGCACAAGTTGAGCCACTCGCCTCAGTTGTATGTGAAATATGTAGTGGACCGCATTTTGCTATGCATTGTGTGGCAACGCAAGAACAGGTGGAACAGATTCATATGTTGAGGCAAAATAATCCATACGCCAATACATATAATCCAGGTTGGAAAAATCATCCTAATTTCGCATGGAAGGACCAACAAGGAAACTTTCAAAAGCAAGGACCAACCCAATTTCAATCTCCAGCTCAGTCACAACAATATAGACCTCCACAACAACAATTTCCATACCAGCAACAATTTCAACACCACCCACAACAGTTCCAATCTCAAGCACCACAACAATTCCAACAACAGGCACCGAAGAAGGCAGAATGGGAGATAGCTATTGAAAAAATGGCAGCTCAAAACTCTCAATTTCAAGAAAAAACTAGGAGCAGCCTGAGGAACACAGGGGCCTCAATAAAAATCTAGAAATTCAAATGAGTCAGATTGCACAGCAAATGACTAACTCTCAACCATAGGGTGCTTTACCCAGTGCCACGGTTACTAATCCCAGAGACAATAATCATGTGAACGCTGTGACAACCAGAAGCAAGAAGTCAAATGACACCCCTGAGAAGAATCATGATGAAGAAGATATGTTGATTGAAGTGGATGTAGAGATTAAAGAAAATGAGGTTGCAAGTCAAGAGGTCATGGGTGACGAAAGGGTAGTAAAAGAAAAAGTAGTTACACCTAAACCGGCGGTGAAACTCCCTTTCCCCATAAGAAATAAGAAGAAAGAACAACATGAAAAAAAATTTGAGAAGTTCTTGGAGATGTTCAAGAAACTTGAGCTGAACATTCCTTTCTTGGAGGCACTTGAGCAAATGCCTACTTATGCGAAATTCATGAAGGACATAATTTTAAAGAAGCGGACCGTTGACAATGATCCGATTATTCTAACTGAAATGTGTAGTGCCATTTTGCAGGGTATGAAGATACCGGTTAAAAAGAAAGATCGAGGGTCAGTAACTATTCCATGTACCATTGGAGATAGGTCTTTTAAGAAAGCTCTTATCGACTTGGGAGCCAGTGTAAGTCTCATGCCATTCTCCATTTACAAGAGATTGGGAATAGGTAAAGTACAAGATACACGAATGACGCTTCAATTTGCTGACCAATCAGTGAAAAGACCTTATGGGGTAGTAGAAGATGTGCTAGTGAAGATCGATAAGTTCGTATTCCCTGTAGATTTTGTCATTCTTGAAATGCCTGAAGATGAAGAGATACCAATCATTTTAGGGAGACCATTTTTAGAGACAGGGAGATGCTTAATCGATATAGAAGAGGGCACGATGACTTTGAAAGTCTATGATGAGGAACTAAAGACTGATGTGCCAAACACCATGAAATACAAAGATGACATTGCCACAAGTCAACACATTGAGGTAATTTATCAAATTTGTGATGAAGGAAATTCTTTGACAACACAAAAGTTACCTTTGGAGAGAGTTTTGAGTTTATCAATCTTTAGAGAAGAGGAGGTAGTTGATGAAAAAGATAGTGAAGTTTTAGCCATGATGGAAACAACATCATTTGTCAAAAATTCTCGCCACAACCGATGGGAGGAGCTAAGGCAACCGTTAGTGGAGGGAAGTAAAGATGAACCAAAGAAGGGGGCTGAACTAAAACAATTACCGGAGAACCTCAAATATGTCTTTTTAGACACTGAGAGTAAGTGCCCGGCCATTATAAGTTCCCACCTTGAATTCCTTCAAGAAGATAAGCTTGTCAAAGTTCTTAAAAAGCATAAGAGTGCTCTTGGATGGTCCATTGAAGATTTGAAAGGAATAAGTCCAACAATTTGCATGCACAAAATCCTAATGGAAGATGATCACAAACCGGTTGTCCAACCTCAACGACGACTCAATCCAGCGATGAAGGAAGTGGTTAGAAAGGAGGTGGTAAAACTTTTGGACACAGGGATGATCTACCCAATATCTGACAGTTCATGGGTGAGTCCAGTTCATGTGGTGCCAAAGAAAGGTGGAACTACCGTGATTAAGAATGAAAAGAATGAGTTGATTCCCACGAGGACAGTTACAGGATGGAGAGTCTGTATAGACTACCGTAGATTAAATCTTGCAAAAAGAAAAGATCACTTCCCGTTGCCTTTCATCGACCAGATGTTAGAAAGGTTAGCGGGTCATGACTATTATTGTTTCCTCGATGGCTACTCGGGGTATAATCTAATAGCTGTTGCACTAGAAGACCAAGAGAAGACCGCGTTTACATGCCCTTTTGGTATTTTTGCCTACAGAAGAATGCCATTCGGGTTATGTAATGCCCCGGCCATATTTCAAAGATGCATGCAATCTATTTTTGCCGATATGCTTGAGAAGCATATGGAAGTATTCATGGATGACTTCTCGGTTTTTGGTAAGTCTTTTGATAATTGCTTAACTAACCTTGCTCTTGTTTTAGAAAGATGCCAATAGACCAACTTAATCCTCAACTGGGAGAAGTGCCATTTCATGGTGCGTGAAGGTATAGTTTTGGGTCACAAAACTTCTCAAAAAGGAATAGAAGTTGACCAAGCGAAGATAGAAGTCATAGCGAAATTGCCTCCTCCCATGAATGGAAAAGGTATTCGAAGTTTCTTAGGGCATGCGGGCTTCTATCGTAGATTCATAAGAGACTTCTCTAAAATAGCAAAACCTTTAACTACACTATTGGTTAAAGACAAAGCCTTTATTTTCAATGAAGAGTGTGCCGTAGCATTTGATACAATAAAGCAAAAATTAGTGTCGGCACCAATTGTTGTAGCCCTGGATTGGTCTCTACCTTTTGAGATCATGTGTGATGCAAGTGATATTGCAGTGGGGGCGGTTCTGGGGCAGTGTAGAAAAAATTATTACATGTTATTTACTACGCTAGTCATGTGTTGAACCCTGCACAGATGAACTATGCAACTACCGAAAAGGAGTTGTTAGCGGTTGTATATGCCTTTGATAAATTCAGGCAATATCTGTTGGGTTCTAAAGTCATTGTTTATACTGACCATGCTGCCTTGAAGTATCTTTTTGCTAAACAGGACTCTAAACCAAGACTGTTAAGATGGATCTTACTCCTTCAGGAGTTTGATGTGGAAATTCGTGACAAGAAAGGATCTGAAAACACTATGGCAGATCACTTGTCTCGAATGTCACCTATTGAAGAAACAGAAGATACGCGCCCAATAAAGGACGAGTTCGCCGATGAACATGTCCTCGCTGTTTTTGGTATGCCTTGGTTCGCCGACTATGCGAACTATTTGGTAGGTGGTATTATCCCTGATGATTTTGACTATAACCGAAAGAAAAAGTTTTTACATGATCGCAGGTTCTACCTGTGGGATGATCCATTCCTATACAAGAAGGGACTCGATGGTTTGATTAGAAGATGTGTACCCGAGGAGGAACAAAGAGATGTGCTGAAAGCATGCCATAACTCCGAATATGGAGGACATTTCAATGGTGACAGAACGGCTGCAAAGGTCCTACAATCTGGTTTGTATTGGCCCACGTTATTCAAAGACACTCAAGGCATTGTGAAAGAATGTGACATGTGTCAAAGAACGGGGAATATCTCAAAAAGAAACCAGATGCCTCAAAAGGGTATACCTGAAGTGGAATTTTTTGACGTGTGGGGGATCGACTTCATGGGACCTTTCCCACCGTCCTTTGGGAAGAACTACATCCTTGTAGCTGTGGATTACGTTTCTAAGTGGGTTGAAGCAGTCGCTCTACCTACAAATGATGCTAGGGTGGTAGTGAACTTCCTCAAAAACAATATTTTCTCAAGATTTGGGGTGCCTAGAGCACTCATAAGCGATGAAGGCACCCATTTCTTGAATAAGTTGATGGAGAATCTGCTGAAAAAGTACAATGTGAAGCACAAGATTGCAACCTCTTATAATCCTCAGACCAGTGGTCAAGTGGAGGTTTCGAACAAGCAAATCAAGCAGATTCTCGAAAAGACTGTCAGCGCTTCGAGAAAGGATTGGTCTCTGAAGCTTGAAGATGCACTATGGGCATACAGAACAGCATTCAAAACTCCTATAGGTATGTCTCAGTATTAATTGGTTTATGGTAAAGCTTGCCATCTACCACTCGAACTTGAGCACAAGGCGTTTTGGGCCACCAAATTCCTCAATTATGATATTGTGAAAGCTGGAGAATCCCGAATTCTTCAACTCCATGAATTAGAAGAGTTCCAGAATCGAACTTATGAGAATGCCAAAATTTATAAAGAAACAACAAAGAAATGGCATGATCAAAATATTCAGAAGAAGGAATTTTGGGAAGGGCAATTGGTATTGTTGTTTAACTCCAGATTAAAATTATTTCCTGGGAAGTTAAAGTCAAGATGGTCTGGACCTTTCGTGGTGCACAAGGTATTCCCTAATGGGGCTATTGAGCTTAGGAATAATAGCAATGGAGACACTTTCAAGGTGAATGGCCAAAGGTTGAAACCATATAATCCCGGACAAAGAGTGGTAACAATCGAACAGGTTCGTCTCGCATGATGAGATGAGCGACCGTCGAGCCATGCGACGTTAAACGAAGCGCTTCGTGGGAGGCAACCCACGGGTTTACTAATACTTTTCCTTTTGTTTTGTTGGTTTATGTGTGTGTTTTGTGCAGGTGCTTGAGGTGGATACCACAAAGGTGAAAAGTTACGAAGAGAGGCATCAAGAAATAAAGAAAAGGAGTGCAACAACACGAACAAGCACGACCGCCCGTGCTTAGGAACACGGCCCGTGCGGATTGATGAAGCTCTCTCCATACAAAAAACAGGGATGAAGCACGGCCGCCCGTGATGCTTTGAAATCCCCTTCCCATACAAAAACCAGGGGCGACACACGGCCACCCGTGCGTGGGCACACGGCCCGTGTTGCTGTGCGCAGATTTGAAAAAAAAATTAGAATTTTTGAAAAATTCTGATTTTTAAGTGGGCCCCACGCGTTTTAAAACACCCTTTTAATGTAGACAACTCAGCATTCTTCACCTTCTTCCTCCATAACCCTATTTTTTCCTCCAACTTCTCTAAACCTCCATAACTCTCTCCATCTTCAACCTCACCTTACTCCATCATCAAAGCTCCAAATCAACATCTTCCTTCACAAAAGTTGGGCCGTTTTTCGCCCTCTACACAGTGACAGTAATCTTTTTCCGTTTCTCAATATATCAATTTTCGCTAATTTTTCAGGTACCCATTATGCCCCCAAAGAAAGCTGACAGGGGAAAGGTCGTCATTGTCGAATCCTCAAGGCCCAAACAAAGAGTTCGCCGAACACCTAATGCACACAACATCATTTTTGAAAAGGATGAGCATGTCCAAAGGTATAAGACTCTCTTAACTAGGAAGCTTGTCCCTACTAGGTATGTTTGTGATACCACTATGAATGCATTAGGAATCTTAGATGATGTGACACAAATGTTTAACAATTTAGGGATTCTTGAATTTATGCATAATGATGCGCCCACATACGAGCGCATTACTTTAGAATTCCTAAGTTCTGTGGAGTTTAATTTAGAAAAAAACTGGACTGGGCACTCTTTTGAATATTTTGGTACTCTAACCTTTCGGCTTTATAATGAGGATCACTCTATGTCTGTTATTCAGCTTTGGCAATGCCTCCGGTTACCGTTAGTGGGACACGGGGCAGTGCCAAATGAGTTTTCTGCATCTTCTTTTTGGTCCTCTATTACAAGTTTACCACAATATGAAGCCCGAACCGCTAAGGAATCTTGGATCCAAAACCCGTGCTTCCGTTATGCACAAAAGGGGTTAGCTTTTACCTTGTTTGGACGAGGTGACAGCACAGGTGTAGCAACAAAAAGAGAACTCTATTTACTGTATGCTATGGTTAATGAGGAACTGGTAAATGTGGCTGCTTTTGCGGCAGATCATTTAGGTACCATGGGGCGTGCCGGTTCAGGTGGTATTTCTGTAGGAGGAATGATTACACAGATTGCTGAATGGTGTGGTTACCGGCCGGTGATGGATGGAGAAACTCCACTGCAGGCGTCGAGTAAGATTGATCTAAATGCTCTATGCACGCAAGGGATGCTCGAACCGTCTCAAAATGGTTACATGCTGGTAAGCCGGTCTCGCAAATTGTTGCGAGTACCGAATACTGAAAGGACTAATGTTGATAATAATGTGAATTGGTTATATACTAATGTGGACCCCGAAGAGGCCAGAGATGGTGTTGTGTATGCAGATGAGGCAATGGAAGAGGACGCACCAAGAAGGGAGAGGGCTGCTCCCACGACTAGGACCTCACGACATCAAGGTGAGGGATCCTCTTCTGCTGGCTGGATACCTTTAGATATCGAGCAGTTCCGTGCTGAGCAGACTCGCCAAGGTGTGGAGATTGAAAGAATTGTGACTGAGCAGCTCCGACAAGGAGCTGCCATTGATGATATCCAAAGAATGATGCAGCAGATGATGTTGCATTTTCCACCTCAGCACCCGCCTCCGCAGTAGACTGTGAGTCCTTCCCGCACTTAGGTTGAAACATTGAGGACAATGTTCAGTTTAGGTGGGGGAGGGGTCCTTTTCGTATGTTTTTCTTTCTTTTTGTAATTGTCTAATTTTTCTGTGTGTTTCTGTTATTATCTAGTTTTTGTATTTATGGCTTTGTGTGGTATGTTTTGTTTTGTTTGTTACAGATTGATTAGCAACCACCGAATGACTGATGCAATTGTAGTAAGTGGATGAGAGATGCAACCTAAACTTGTTTCTTCAAGGCACCCTAGAAGTTGATGTCATCGGAGAAAAGTACCTGTTGGACGCATCGTGTCGCTACTAGATTAAAAAGGGTGGATAGCACTTGAACCAAAAAGAAATTGTATGACACTAGGAGTAGTCTGGAACCTGTAAGCTAATCTATCCAACATGGTGAGGTATATCAGAGCCAAACACTACGAATTCATCATGAGGGCATCCAGGTATGACTTTATCACTCTGATTTTGCGTTTATTCTACTGACACACAATGATATGAGGACACACACCGAGGCACTTGTTTGTTTTTACCCATGAGCCTTCACAACCAACCTTGATAATATGTATCCTTTGTAAACCCCTTTTGAGTTGTCTCCATTTGTTTGTTTTAACCACATAAATTAACCCCGAGCCAAACACTCCATACCCTTGCTCGGTATTCATGTTGCGTTGTTTTCCTAAATTGTGCAAAAATAATAAGTTTGGGGTCGAGCGTGTAGAAGAGGCAAGTGCAAATGAAAAGTGAGACATTTAAATGTCATAAAAAAAAGTTAGAAAAAGAGCAAAAGCACTTGCCTAAACAAATAGACTCGAGTGCAAGAAAAAACATCCATGTCAAAATGAATGGGTTGATGAGTCTAAGTATATAGATCCCTTGTGAAAAATTCATGCATAGCAAAAGAAAAAAAAAGAGATGAAAACACATGACAGGAATATCGAGCCGCAAACCATTAGTACACCTCTTTCTTTGTTTATCCCACTGTACCTAAGCCCCGTTACATCCGAAAAAGACCTCAAAAAGTGTGTGAATTCTGTCTGTGCAGTGAAAGTAGAATCTATTCAAAGTTAAGAGCTGATATTGCATATCTTGACTTATGAGTGAAACACTTTAACCACGAGAGATTTGGTGAGATTGTGAAAAAGCTTACAGGTGATGGGGTACTCTGATGTGAAAATGCGATAGGAAGTTTGGTTTAGTACGCTGGAAGCTTGATTAAGAAGGTAGAAGCACTATGCGAATAACATCGGTGACATTGAGGAAGAAAGAGTCCAGGGTGACCTCTATAAATGTCTCTTGCATCACTTGAGGACAGGCAATGAGATAAGTTTGGGGTTGTGATCGGTCACCATTTTCATATAATTTTCATCATGCATTTGGTCCACATCTATCAATCCGGTAACACTTTGGTGTGAGTTTTGTGGAAAAATGTTTAAGTTCTTGCATTTTATTTGATTGTTCATTTCGTTGTTTGTTTTAAATTGTTTATTTAAGTTTTAGATGTTTTTATGCCGTTTGGTTAGTTGTGTACGAGTTTCAGGTCTGAACGAGTCATCTTAAATGTCCAAGCAACCATGAAAGAAGGAGTAGCAAGAGAAAGAGGAAAATTACAAATACTGGGAGCAAACACGGCCGGTCGTGCTTCAGCACACGGCCCGTGTCAGAACTCAGAGCAAACTCCATACAATATCCAGGGAGCCAACACGGCCGCCCGTGTGCCTGAGCACGGCCCGTGTTGGTAGAAGGCATCCTCCCATATGGTTTCCAGGGGGCCAACACGGCCGGCCATGTGGCTTGGCACGGCCCGTGTTGGCAGGCGCGTGAATGACCAATCTTTGAGTTTTTGACACTCAAACTTATCCCCAAGGGCACTTTTGACTTTGTACTGCTTGAGGCTTGTATGGAGACTATTTAGGTTTATGTTTTAAGTTATTTTGGACACTTTTTGGAGAGCGTACAATAGAATTCTAGATCAAGGGTTTGAAAGATAGCTTCATCAAAGAATTGGAAGACGAAGAGATTCAACGGTGGACACCATTGAAGATCAGAGTTCTCTCAATCTTTGTAATGTCTAAACTTTTCAATTTGCGTTTCTTGAATACTATGAGAGGCTAAACCCCCAATGCTAGGGGGTGTCCCTGATTTGATTTGTAACGACTCTGAATATCGTCTTACTTTAATTCTATGTTCGTATTATGCAATTTGATTGTTTAATGTTTTTATGCTTTCTTTGTCGGCAAAACAATGATTGATCTCCGGTTAACAATCTGTAGGACTACGATTGTTAAGGTTTTTAAATAATTAAATCTTATAGTTATCACCTAGGACTAGGGATACCGTAAGTTCATTTGAATATTCTTGATTAATTTTGGCTTTGGTTTAATTCTTTGTTTCTAAGGACTTAGGCAATAGGATTGTAAACCAAAAGGTTTTCACTAAGGACTTAGGAAAACACCCTTAAGAACAAATAGTTGCAGGATATGAACTTGTTAAAGAGATCTTTATTCAGAGGAGTTATAAGGCAAATCATACACCTACCTTGGCATTACTCTAAAAGTTATAAAAAGTCAATTTTAATTTCAGCTTATTTATATTAATTCACTTATTTCATTATAACAAGAACTCTCATATGCCATTTTGTTTAATTGACTAGTTACAATAATTTATATTTCCTACGCAATCCTCGTGATCGATACTTGGGGTAAAACCCATTATAACTACATCGGTGAAAGTAGTACACTTGCTATTTTTCCGATCAGAAGCCTTATCCATATTCAGTTCTAATAGGATACTTTCAGTTTCTATTCAACTGGTTCCGGGAGAACCCTCTGGAAGAGAATCCTGACATGGTGTATCCTATCATTGAGTATCCTGCTGAAGAAGAAGAAGAAGAAGAAGAAGAAAATGCTGAAGTGCAACATGCTGAAGCCATTCCTACGGAAGAGGAACCTGTTGTTGTTAATTAGATGATTCCAGCTTCTAATGTTCCTGCAATTGAGGCAAATCCTGTTGCTTCGTCTGCTGGCCCTTCTACTTCTGTTCTTTTTGAGACTTTGAAGGAACTCCAACAAAATCAAGCTTCATTGGTTAGTCGTCTGGACAAGCAAGATGACACAAATGTTGAATTCAGGACTTGGATGCAGAGAACAAAAGAATCCTCCAAGAAGCAAGCTGAAGACACCGCTGAGATTAAGAACCTTCTGGAAGCCTTAGCCTCTAAGTTTAGCCAGTCGTAGTCTGTGTCTTGTGTCTTAGTTGTTTTTCTTTGTTTTTGCATCTGTTTTGTTTACATCTTCTTTGTACTCTCTTCTGATTAATCAATGAATTATATTTTCTTTCTTCACTCTGTGTGTTTTTCATCTGAATCTTTTATACTTTTTGATGTTATGACAAAAAGGGGGAGAAGCGTGCTAATTGAATTGATTTATAATATCAGTTGTTGGGCTTAAGTCTCAACATTCCTAACAATTATATTGCAAGTTTTCTGTCTCTGATAGTTTTGCAGGAATGTGATACTCTGAACAAGCTCAATATGGGGAGAAACGAATATTGGGGAGAAGCATATCTGAAGAAAAATCTCTTAAAGAGTTGAAGCAATCAAGCTTAATGTTCTGATACATAAAGTTTCAAGCTGTGATACAAGCTATGTTCTGATTGCGCTGATACAAGAAGTTTCAAGATCAGAAAGAAGCTATGCTCTGATACAAGAAGCCACAAAGCTCTAATACAAGCAAGCCTTCTTGATGCTATGATAAAGCCAAGTGATCTTAAAGAGAAATTCAAAGCTCTGAAGCTATCCAATGGAAGCTCTGAAGTGAAGCTCTGAATTATCTGAAGTTTAAAGTTCAACGTGAAAGTCTCATCTGAAAAGGAAAATACTCAGGGAAGTCTTTTATTTATAAAATCTTCTAGTATTAATTTCAGGGGGAGATTGTTAATTTCAGGGAGAGACATAGTCACACACTCTGAATAATATGCTTTATGCTATATCTGTGTATTATCTTTGTTCATCTGATATTCTGGATACAAATTCATATCAATTCTGTATGTTTTTGTCATCATCAAAAAGGGGGAGATTGTTAGAACAAGAAATGTTCTGATCAATATTCTTAGTTTTGATGATAACATATATATGAATTTTGTATAAGACAATGTGGTACTCTAATTATTCACGTTTTCCATTTCAGGAAAAGTCTAAAAGAGTATGCACAAAATCAGCGTTCAGAAGCACTGACCCAGAAGTTCTGGATGGCTTCATCAGAACATGGCCTGGAAGACATCAGAAGATGGTTTAGCAGATTCAGAACATGATCTGGAAAGCATCAGAAGATGGAAGTCAGAAGCAAAGCTCTGAAGATCTGATGGTGTCACGCTCAAAGCACTTCAAAGTCTGAAGACAGATGTTGCATCTGCACCAAAGCTGAAGACTCTGATATTCAAACGTTTATTCTATATAATCTGAGTCCAGAAGAAAGTACAAGATGAAAAGGCCATAACGTCAAATCTCTGACTGACAAAAGGAACGTTAGAAGTTACAAAAGGCAAAGTCAGTAAAAGCAGTTGAAGCATGGCTCGAGGTAGTTGACAAAAGAGTGAAACATTAAATGCAATAATGTATTATTCATGCAAAGCATTAAATGATCCCAAAGGTCACATTTCCTCAACACCTATATATAGAAGTTCTGATTCAGAAGCAGCTAACAACACTCTTGTGCAAAAGAACCAAAACGCTGTCAAACTGAAATCACACTAAAGCAAAGAAGAACTTCATCTTCAACCTCACAACTTTGTAATATTTTAGTGAGTGTTAAGAACTAGAACTTAAGAAAAATATCACTTGGTGATTACAAGTTTTTAAGAAGCAAAGTTAAACTCTTGTAATATTTATTTTACATTGATTGTAAAAGGAATTCCTAGAGTGATCAAGTTGTGATCAGAATACTCTAGAAGACTTAGAGAGCGTTCTAAGTGGAAAACCATTGTAATCAGTTTGATTAGTGGATTAAATCCTCAGTTGAGGTAAATCACCTTGTCAGGGGTGGACTGGAGTAGTTTAGTAAACAACGAACCAGGATAAAAATAATTGTGTTCAATACTTTTTATCTACCATTTTTTATCAAACCCTTATTCAATCCCCCCTTTCTAAGTGTTTTTCACTCCTTCAGATGTCATCGTTATTCTCACACTCTGCATTACGGATAATCTGAACTAATTCAACTGATTCAAATAGAGCGGGTAGAATTCTCCCATATGGAATGTGAATACTTTGGCCACATCCAAAAGCAATGAGAGATTCTTTGAGATAACAGAAGATGATCTTGGGAAGATCCAGTGGATGACCATTTTCGAGTCGGTGAATGACAAAACGATCTCTATTTGACAAGATTTGGTGAAAGTTTTCTCTAGGTTTTATGTTAGACAAGATGAACCTAAATAGAACTTGTCTAAAATGAGTCAGAAGTTCTGCATTGTTGACGATGCGTCTGATATTTCTGCTCATAGTATGATTCGCATTCCAGCAATCAAACGACTCGAGACTGATAGCAGATGGGTTGGGAGCATATCCAATCGTTTCAGCAATGGATTCTTCTGTAATAATAAATGGAATGCCATAGATTATGGATGTGATGCTGCGATTGTCCTCACTGATGGATGCCTCCATCCAGAAGGTCTTTACGAGGTTAGTGAAGACTCTCCAGAAGATCCATAAAATAATCATTCCTTTCAGCTAGTCCAATGTATTGTTCTTTGATGATGGTGAGACGAGGAGTGACAATTTAAACAAGAGTATGAACAAATGAGTAGAGCGAGAAATAGGAGATGAGTTTGTTTAGGGTTTTTGAATTTATAACAGTCTTGACTGTGTATTGGAAATGGAAGGAAAATAGTGAGTTAGAACAATTATTTCCAGGAATTATTTGTTTTTGACCGTTTCGAAAGGGGTGGCGTGTTTTGAGAGATTTGGAACAGCTCCCTAGAGTTTTTGTCAGTAGCTTAACGGCAAGCATTTTTTCAGGAGGTTTTGGACACGTGTTCATTAATCACATGTCTTTGCAGGTGAGAGATTTTAATGTCATGAACTTCTGATTTGTAGGATGTTCTATTTATGACTTTAGGGTTACGTCCTAGCTTTTCTTAAACATCTGATCTTTTGTTTTCTTAACTCAGTTGGTTTAATTTTCACACATAGTCCAGATTCTAAAGACAGTATTTTAGTATGTTTTGATATGGTTTATGCCTAAGTGATTTGACTAGATCGGAATGCCTTACGTGTATGGTATTTCCTAAGTAAACAAGAAAAAAAATAAAGCATAATGCAAATACCACAACATAACTTCATTTAGAAAGAAGGATTACACACTTAGCTTTGTTTTACTAATTTCTAAAGTGATTACCCTTAGTCCTTAATAACATATTCTCAGGGAAGTTTTCAGCTTCATCTTCCTCTATCATTTCTTTGATGAGTTCTACAATTCCATCTTGAATGAAAATTTCTAACAGCATTCTTCCAAATGTAATGCAGGACTTAGTGCGATTTCTGGAGTCAGAAATTGAATTTCATAGATGATTGAACATAGATTAAGGCAGATTAATTCGCATGTCATTCATCAATAGATAGATGAAAGCCTGATCACCATATGTTAGAAGATCTTGATTTTCTTTTATAGGGAGGAAATTTGAGGTAACAAGCTTAAACCAGGTTTTTGAAATGGTTAGTAGATTTTCGAGGTAAGTGGGATTGTATCATAGGGAAACATCATGAAGAGTCCTCAACATATTAGGATTAATGAACTGAGTCTCAAAAGAGTTAAAAATAATTCCTAGGTTCTCACATCCAGTTGCAAGAACAAAAGAGAAACATTTAATGGAAATTGGAATATCAGATATGAAAGATGAGATGGAGTTATCCTCGGGGATAAGAGAGACATATTTCCAGAAATCCTTAACAAGATTCTCATAGATAGGTTTCTTGAGCATTGAGAGATATCTTGTCCATTTTTGACAGTAGACTACATCCATGAGACTACATGAAAAAATATTTTCAACAAATGAGACTTCAACTCGATATTCTGAGATTATTTCAAGAAGATTTTGATTACCTAGATATGTCAGTGGAGGCATTCTAAGAAAGGAGTGGTTTATTTAGAGCTATGATTAGGGTAATTATATTTCTATGGAAAATGAATGTTAGGTAGATGAGTTAATGAGGTGGTTGAGTCATTTTTTTTTCAAGGAGAATGAAAAAACTGTACATAGACACTTTATAGCTAATCCATGTTCGTGAAGAATAGAGCTGACAGTGGAATATGTGGCTATGAAAGCTATTTATCTAGGCATGCAAGAGTGATTAATTAACAAATATTTTAATCAGTAGAATTATAAAAGAGAAGGTTTAGAAAGATCTGACTGTATTGAAGATAAACTTTCTTCTTGTCTTTTATGAGAGAGAGAGCATCTTCTTAAGCAGAAGTTCTGCTTTTCCTTGCTTCAGAGTCTTGTCCTATTGTGTCTTCTTCTTTTGATTTGGTCCATTGGATTTGCCTTGACCATTTTAGCTTGAGTCAGCTACACTTGTTTGTCTTTGATTTTGAATCTCTTCATTTAAGCATAATTTTCTTCTTTTTGATGTCTTGAGCCTATTTAAGATTTGAAGTTGATCCACAAACTACTTATGATGTGTAGATAATGTGCACAGAGTCTTGAGATCTTTGCCTTGACATCTTCTCATTATACTGAGTGTTGGAATAAATCTTTGTTTTCCACTCAGTGTGGTTTCTCTCCTTCTAGATCTCTCTACATGGTTAAGTGTTTGATCCTGAGATTAATAACAGAGCTATGCTCTAATACCAATTGAAGGTGGGAAAACACAAGAAATGGGGGATTGAATTGTGTTCTTTACCAAATAAAAATTCCCTTTCTTAAAATTCTTTTTCTTTCTTTTAGTATCTCATCTTTTGGATATGCTTTTGATGTTGCGAAAGCATGTTTGAAATGGAGTTGCATAACCAATGAGATATTCAATTTAACTTCTTTATATCATCAGAACTTCTGACTTGTCTCAGTACAGTTCTGAAGACATTCTGCGTGAATGTTCTGAGTTAAATGAAATGTACAAAAAGTAAAAGACACATTCATTTTTATCTTGGTTCACCTTTTAAATAAGGCTACCTCAAGTCCACCCTCCTCAGGTGATTTGCCTCTCAACAGATGACTTAATCCACTATAACCAATCTTGATTACACCTGCACGATCAACTGTCGTGACTAACAACCTGCACAACCAACTGTTGTGACTAACCCTGCACAAGCTACCTGTGAGTGGCTAACCCCTAGATGACTGAACCGTTCAGTGATCTCAATGAGATATAACATTCATCAATCTAGTAACCCTGCACAAGCCAACTGCTTGTGACTAAACCTGTACAACCAAACTGTTGTGACTAACCCTGCACAACCAACTGTTATGACTAACCACAATGAACTATTTAGTGATCTAATCCACATATATAACATTCATTGACCTCTCTGGACTTCTGACCTTCACTTGGTATCCATCACTGTCTTCTCAAGCTTCTGACCTTTATTTGGTCGCTCAAGGAATCGTTACTAATTGAATTGGTTACAACATAATGCTTCAATATAAGCAGATCTTGTTTTGATACGATGAAAAGTAATCACTTTGAGTGAATGAATAATCTTTGGAGTCTTCTTGTCTGCATCTTCTGAACGAGATCTTTGCTTCTTGGGTGTAAGCAGAGTAAGAGCTTCAGCTCCATATGTTGAGTGCTTCTTCAAGCTGATCTTCGTCTTCAAATCTTTTTAAGTTGACTAAGAGCAACAACTCTTTTGTAAATTTGCTTCTGATTTGATCTTCATTTCTTCTAAAAGCAGATTCAGAGCAACAACTCTATTTTGAGTTGCTTCTTGAATTGATCTTCATCTTCCACTGCTGATCATGATTCTCTTGAAAAACAAATAGCAGTTTAATGATCTCAGACATAATTATTACATTGTTAAGCATCAACTCAGTGTATATAATTTTTCTAAGTCATTCTATTGTAGAGTGAATTATCATTTAATCTTTGCATTCTTTTTCACTCATTGCTCCCTTGAAATGAATTTGCATTGCATGCAGCATTTTCCTCTGATGGAGTCTTTTCTTCACATAGGCTTATCATTCGTGTATGACACAACACTATTGTTTATTTCATCACATACTAAGTATGTGTTTCCTATTGTGTAACTTCTGAAACATGATCTATATTTCTTCGTTTAAGCTCTCATGCTCTACTCTCTTAACAAATTCACACTTTCAATTTTGAAGTTTGTTCTTTATATAGCTTTGAAGTGTTACCGTTGGAACATAGCCGTTGGAATCTATTTTAAGATTGTATTGAATGCTTTGTCTTGATTTGATCAGGAATTGCATGTGTTCACGAAGGAATCTTATCTCTAGCGTGATGATGACAGTTGGTAGTGTGTTTCCTTGGTTAAGCTTGTCTTTCCAACGTGTTGCATGTGGGTTGCTTCTTCAATCAACCTTGGGAGTTGTTCCATTTAATTATTGCAACCATTTTTCTAATGATGATGTCTTTAAAGGCTTTTTCCCTTGATTCTGAACTTTTGTATTTTATTCATTTTGTAGGTTGAGGTTGTATTTTCTCTCATGGTTCACGTATTGTTTGCTTTTTGTATGACACTGTGTTACGCCATCAGAACTTCTGATCATCTATTCATGTAATCTTCTTATTGTAGCGAGACTTCATGTATCTTGATATTTCTGTTTAATTCCTTGAAGCTTGTCTGAGATTCTTTCTGATGTTGTGCTTTTCTTCCTGATGCTGTCGTATAAGGCTTGTAGCATAATATCGGCACACTTAATGAAAACATTAGTAGTAAAATTGTTACTAACAAAATATATGCTTGTTATCATCAAAACCAGATTCTGAACATAGATTCTCAATCTTTTTCTAACAGCAACAAGATGTTACGGTTATTAGGCTGCCACACATTAACATTCCAGCCGAGTTGTGTGAAGAATGTTTGAAAGGAAAGCAACACAAAGGGAGTTTTAGCAAGGATGTGGGTCATAGGACCAAAGCACATCTTGAGGTGGTGCACTCCGACGTTTGTGGGTCTGTGCAAGTAGAAACATTCAGTGGCAATAGATATTTTGTCACGTTCATTGACGATTTTAGTAGGAAGTTGTGGACTTACATCATCAAGAGAAAAGATAAGCGAGATGTTGATCCAACTCGATATCAGAGATTGATTGGATCATTGTGGTATTTGTGCAATGCGCGACCAGACTTGGCATTTAGTGTCGGTATTGCGAGTAGATTCATGGAGAGACCTAAGGTATCTCATATGGAAGCGGTCAAGAGGATCCTTAGATATGTTAAAGGAACTCTTACTTGTGGAATTCTCTTTCCGGCATCGGATACGGGCCGAAAGTGTGATTTACTTGGTTTCACCGATTCCAATTGGTGTGGTGATAAAGATGATAGAAAGTCAACAGTTGGATACATCTTTATGTTTGGTAGGACACCAGTCTCTTGGTGTTCGAAAAAGGAAACAGTGGGTGGTAGCACTCTCATCTTGTGAGGCCGAGTATATTGCAGCGTCGTTGTGTGCTTATCAAGCCATGTGGCTTATGAATCTATTGAAGGAGCTTAGTAGCAATGAGGGTGAGGCTATTTCACTCCTTGTTGATAATGTTTATGCGATTAATCTTGCGAAGAATCCGATTGCACACGGAAGGAGCAAGCATATAGAGATGCAGTTTCATTATTTGAGGGAGTTAGTGAGTGATGGAAAGTGATGATTGGGATATTGTCGAAGAGAAGACCAAGTGGCTGATTTGTTGACCAAGGGGGTGACAAATGAAGTGTTCAAGAGGTTGAAGATGAGCTTGAGCATGCTTGACTTGGACCAACTGAAGTGAGGTGGTGTGTTGAAACTACTGTTTTTTAACACTTCAATTGGCGTAACCCATTACGCTGTTTGCCGTAATCGGTTATGAACCCGCTGTATGCCGTAACAGATTACACTAAAGCTTAGTTGTTTTTCTGTTTCTATTTTGGCAGTTTAGTTAGTTCCACTAATTTTGTAACTTGTACCATATAAGGAGCTCACTACTCCTATTGTTGTTAATGCCAATTTGTCCACTCATCCTCAATTACTCTCTTTCTCTTATTTTTTTCTCAATTTCATTAGTCTTCATCTTCTTCAATTGTTCATTTTCTCCATTGATAAATATTAATTTAATTTGTATGTTCTAACAGGCGTGGCCCCTATATTTCACAAGACATAATTCGTAAGACCGTGGGGAAAATTCCAAAAAAAAAAGAATTCATAACAGAAGAGAGGCAACTAGATAAAAACAACACCAAAATCACCTAGAGCTAACAAAAGCAGCATCATTGAATCTCAATATCTTTTCAAACTTTATCAGCATAGATTAATTTCAATTATATATGAACGAAACTATGGTCCACACAGTCAACATTAGTTCCAATAAAAATAATACAAGAATGTAGCGATACAAGAGGAACATCGGGGGGTGTAACACCCGTAATTTCGTAAATTAATTTAATTGAATTTTTAATTTAATTATTTGGGGTTTTTGGGTTGGTTACGATTTCGTAACCGGTTACGATGCCATTCGTAACCGGTTACGGTCACGTAAAAATAATAACAAATAGAGTTACGTCAAGCGTAACCGGTTACACTGAAGCTGTTTTGGAAAATTTGATTTCGTAAGCGGTTACGCCTTTTCATAACCCGTTACGCTGTAGCTTTTGTGAAAAATATTTTTTTCAAAAATTCATATCTTTTGAACCGTAAGTCCGTTTTGGGTGTTGAGTCAATATTTTTATTTCCTATATATTTAAATAAAAAATAACTCAAAGAGCAGTAGCTCATTTTTTTATACATCCGATATTTTCAAAATGGTGATTTGTGACGGATATGTTATACATGGTATTGTGATGATGTAAATCCCCTATTGTTGTGGTGGTTTGAAGCACTTGGTACACGATTGTGGAATGTGTTATTGTCGTATGCACTGTGTGATGCATTGAATAATGATAATGTTGTTCATATGATTGAAGTGGTGATTAGCATGTGATAGCTGATGCATGCATTTCTTAATCATATGGTGGCTGTATCCCGATGGAGATGGATCAGCGGTCGCTAATTTTCATTGTGTGGAATTAGTGAGTGGATGTAGTCCTATCCTTGATGATGGTGGATCGGTGAGATGGGCGAATCCCATGATTGGTACCACATGCATATAGTTGCATTGCATTAGGTGTATGAATTATTATAACATGAATGAAAGGTTGTCCAATGTTATAATGTTGTGTGTTTGATCAACCGTTGTATTTGGTGGATGTGTATATAGTCTGAATGTATTTGCTACTGGGTGAATATTATACTATTGATATTTTATCATTTAGGAACTAATAACATTGTTTAATTGCAAATGAGACTCACCCTTACTCTTGATCATTTTTAGATTGAAGTGTAGCGGTGCTTGCTTTGGTGAGGATAGCTTGTAGACTGTCTCGGTAGTTTTAGAGTCGTGTCATGCTCTGGTCTTGTAACACTGGGGGAAGTTTGCATTTAGAGTTGGATAATAACTCTTGTTTTGGTTTTTTTGTTGAATAATTTTGATTATGCCTTGCACGTGGCAGAAGATGGTTTTAAATATTCAACTGATGAAGTATTTCGCTGTGTTTTAAACATGTTTGTAATTGTTTATGTTCCTTAGAATAGCATGACAGGTGTTTTATTTTATATGAAGTAATTGTAACGCTCTTAATTGCATGTTTACTTTGAAATTATTATTTAATTTATCGGGGGTATAGAAGGGTGTTACAATAGTGGTATCAGAGCATAGTTGTTCGTTGTGACCAGAGTCTTATTGTCATTATTTCCCTTGTATACGACTAGTCTAAGAGTTGAAATTGTCGATACTTTTGTTCTAATGGAAGTTGTTTTATGAATTAGAAGAACAATGGCTGAAAGAGGTGGAAGAAACCATGATGCGATTGATGAGGCACTGGGAATGATTGCTGGTGTGCTGGGAGGGAATGCCAATGGAGCTCGGATTGGTGCTGACAGACAATTGGGCAGTTTTCAGAGCATTAATCCTCCGTGGTTCAAAGGCACTCACGACGCCGAAGGCGCTCAGAAGTGGCTGAAGGAAATTGAAAGAATCTTCCGGGTGATTGATTGCGTTGAAAATCTGAAGGTGAGTTATGATATTCACATGTTATCTGAGGAAGCTGATGATTGGTGGATTTCTAGTAGAGATGAACTTGAGGCTGCTGGTGTAGCAATTACTTGGGTTGTGTTCAGAAAGGAATTTCGGAGGAGATACTTTCCTGAAGATGTTCGGGGAAGAAAAGATATTGAGTTCTTGGAGCTGAAGCAGGGTAATCTGACAGTGCCGGAGTATGCTTCCAAGTCTGTTGAACTGGCGAAGTATTATGTCCACTACAACAATGATGAGGCTAGTGAATTCTCGAAGAGTGTTAAGTTTGAGAATGGTCTCCGTGACGAAATCAAGCAGGGTATCAGATATCACAGGATTCGTCGATTTACTGACTTATTAGACTGTAGTAGAATCTATGGAGGACAATCTCAAGCTGAAGTCATCTCACTCTCGTGAGTTAGTTGACAAGAAGGGAAAGAAGCCTATTGATAATGGTAAACCGTATGGTAGAGGTAATCCAAAGGCTGGTGGTTGGAAGAAGCCTAGTGGGGGAGACTCTGGTGCTCCTGTTAGGTGTTTTAAGTGCGGTGACGTGGACATCATATCCATGAATGCAAGAGTGAAAAGAACAGGTGTTATAGGTGTGGTAAGGCGGGACATGTTGTTGCTGATTGTAAAGGAAAAACTGTGACTTGCTTTAATTGCGGCGAAGAGGGTCATATTAGTCCACAGTGTCCTAAACCAAAGAAGAATCAAGCTGGTGGTAAAGTTTTCGCCTTCTCTGGTTCCGAGACTACTCCTGAGGATCAATTGATTAAAGGTACGTGTTTTATCCATGGCACACCTTTAATTGCAATTATAGATACTAGAGCAACTCATTCTTTTATTTCTATGGATTGTGCTAAAAGATTGAATTTAGAAACATTTGATATAAATGGAAGTATGGTTATTGACACTCCTGCGCCGGGTTCAGTGACTACATCGTATGCTTGTTTGAATTGTCCAATCGATATTTGTGGTAGAGAATTTGGAATGGACTTAGTATACCTTCCGTTGGAACAACTCGATGTTATTTTGGGAATGAATTGGTTGCAATTCAATCGGGTTCATATCAATTGTTTCACAAAGACGATTATTTTCCCTGAAGACGTTAGTGTTGAGGACTTGGAAATGACTGCTAGACAGGTGAACCAGGCGGTTGAAAACGGGGCTGCTGTGTTTATGTTGATTGCATCTTTGGGAGTGAAAGGAAAAGTATTGAGTAGTGAATTACCGGTGGTATGTGACTTTCCGGAAGTCTTTCAAGAAGATGTGAGAGAGTTACCACCTGAGAGAGAGGTCGAGTTTGCTATTGAATTAATTCTTGGAACTAGTCCTGTGTCGATGGCGCCTTTCGTATGTCGGTATCTGAGTTGACTGAATTGAAGAGTCGATTGGAAGAGTTACTGGAGAAGGAATTTATTCGTCCAAGTGTTTCGCCGTGGGGTGCGCCGGTGTTGCTGGTAAAGAAGAAAGAAGGTTCAATGAGACTGTGTGTGGATTATAGACAACTGAATAAAGTTACTATCAAGAATCGGTATCCGTTGCCGAGGATTGATGATTTGATGGATCAACTGGTTGGGGTGTGCGTGTTGAGTAAGAATGATCTAAGGGCTGAGTATCATCAAATTCATGTGAAGGCGAACGATATTCAAAAGAATGCATTCAGAACAAGGTATGGTCATTACGAATATACAGTGATGCCATTCGGAGTAACTAATGCACCTGGTGTTTTTATGGAATATATGAATAGGATCTTTCACCCTTATCTCGACAAGTTTGTGGTGGTGTTTATAGATGATATTCTGATATCTTCCAAGAATGAAGAAGAGCATGCAGATCATCTTAGAGTTGTATTGGATTTGCTGAAAGAGAAGAAAATTTATGCAGAGTTGTCAAAGTGTGAGTTCTAGTTAAGTGAAGTAAGTTTTCTTGGATATGTAATTTCCAAGGATAGTATTTATGTAGATCCTTCAAAAGTAGAAGCGATATCTCAATGGGAAGCTCCGAAGTCAGTTTCTGAAATCCGTAGTTTTCTTAGTCTTGCGGGTTACTATAGAAAGTTCATTGAAGGCTTTTCAAAGTTAGCATTGCCATTAACTAAGTTGAATAGGAAGGGCCAAGCATTCATTTGGGATTCGAAATGTGAAGAAGGATTTCAAGAGTTGAAAAAGAGGTTAACTACTGCACCTATTCTGATTTTCCCGAATCCGGCAGAATCTTTTGTTGTTTATTGTGATGCTTCATTGATGGGATTAGGCGGTGTACTAATGCAGAATCAACATGTAGTAGCTTATGCGTCGAGACAACTCAAAGTTCACGAAAGGAACTATCCGACTCATGATTTAGAGTTGGCGGCGGTGGTCTTTGTGTTGAAATTGTGGAGACATTATTTATACGGTTCAAGGTTTGAAGTATTTAGTGATCACAAGAGTCTGAAGTATATCTTTGATCAAAAAGAGCTTAATATGAGGCAACAAAGATGGTTAGAGTTTCTCAAGCATTATGATTTTAAATTAAATTATCATCCGGGTAAAGCGAACGTTGTAATAGATGCACTGAGTAGGAAGTCTTTACATATGACTATGCTAATGGTGCGAGAATTGGATCTAATCGAACAATTCAGAGATTTGAGTTTGGTATGTGAAAGTACTTCTGATAGTGTTAAATTGGGTATGTTAAAGCTGACAATTGGTATTCTTGATGAGATTAGAGCGGGTTAGAAAGATGATGTAGAATTGGTTGATAAGTTGACTTTAATTAATCAAGGTAAAGGAGGTGAATTTAGAATTGACGAGAATGGTATAATGAGGTTTGGTGATCGAGTCTGTGTTCCTGATGTTGCCGAGCTGAGAAAGAGTATTCTTGAAGAAGGACATTGTAGTGGATTGAGTATTCATCCCTGTGCTACCAAGATGTATCACGATTTGAAAAAGTTGTTTCGGTGGCCTAGAATGAAGAAGGAAATAGCTGAGTTTGTTTATTCTTGTTTGACTTGCCAGAAGTGAAAGTATGAACATCAGAAGCCATATGGATTTATACAACCGTTGTTTATCCCTGAATGGAAGTGGGATAGTATATCTATGGATTTTGTTTTTGGGTTACCAAGGAAAGTTAAGAATTGTGAAGCCATTTAGGTTATCGTGGATAGAATGACGAAATCTACTCACTTTATACCGATGAGAATGGATTACCCGATGCAGAAATTAGCTCAGTTGTATGTTGAAAAGATAGTGAGTCTGCAAGGTATTCCTTCGAGTATCGTGTCAGATAGAGATCCAAGGTTTACCTCAAAATTTTGGGAAGGTTTGCAGAAAGCTTTAGGTACTAAGTTGAGATTGAGTTCTGTTTATCATCCGCAGACTAACGGTCAAACAGAAAGAACGATTCAATCATTGGAAGATTTGTTGCGCGCTTGCGTGTTAGAGAAAGGCGGTGCTTGGGATGATTATCTACCCTTGATTGAATTTACTTACAACAATAGCTATCATTCGAGTATTGGTATGGCTCCGTTTGAGGCTTTGTATGGTAGGAGGTGTAGGAAGTCGTTATGTTGGTATGGATCCGATGAGAGTGCCGTAATTGGACCACAAATTGTTCAAGAAACTACCGAGAAGATTAAGATGATTCAAGAAAAGATGAAAGCTTCTCAGAGTCGTTAGAAGAGTTACCATGACAAGAGGTGGATAACACTTGAGTTTCAAGAAGGAGATCATGTGTTTCTGAGATTTACTCTTATGACAAGTGTTGGTCGAGCCTTGAAGTCAAGGAAGTTGACGTTGCCTTTTATTGGTCTGTTTCAAATTACGGGAAAAGTAGGAGAAGTGGCTTATCGCATTGCGTTGCCACCGATGCTTGCGAATTTGCACGACGTATTCCATGTATCTTAGTTGAGGAAATACATTGCGGATCCGTCGCATGTGATCCAAGTAGATGATGTACAGGTGAAAGACAACTTGACAGTTGAGACATTGCCTGTAAGGATTGAAGATCGAAGACTGAAGCAATTGCGCGGTAAAGAGATAGCATTGGTCAGAGTAGCTTGGGGAGGACCAGCAGGTTGAAATGTTATGTGGGAGCTAGAGATTCAGATGAAGGATTCATATCCGGAACTCTTCATTTGAGGTATGTTTTCGAGGACGAAAACTCTTTTAGTGAGGGGGAGTTGTAACACCCGTAATTTCGTAAATTAATTTAATTTAATTTTTAATTTAATTATTTGAATTCATTTAACTATTCGGTGATTAAATAAATAAATCTGGAAGAATTATGGAATAATGAGTTAATGGGCCAGTGTTGTGGTTAGTAAAGAGGAGGTGTTAAATTGAGGCCTTACTAAAGTTATGTTATATTTTTCATAAAACAAGAGTTTTAGAAAAATAGAAACACAAGAGCATTTGGGGAGAAGCTGAACATGTAAAGAGCAGAGGAGGAGAAGAATCAACAAGGAAAAGAGATCTCAAGAGATTGGCTAAGGTAAGAGGGGACTCTTCCGATTAACCTCTATTATCGGGTTGTAGACGACAGGATTGAGATTTGTATGCTATTGATTCAATAGAGAAATCTCTTCTAGGTTGGGATTTTGACATTTAGGTTCAATTTCGTAGATTATATGTAATTACATGTTTGTGATGATTGATGATGTTGGATGTGGTTGTTGATTGGTGATAAACACGTAATACTTGTAAATTGACTTTGCTTTTTCGTGTATGATCGAAATGATTCGATTAGATTGTTTATGAGAATTTAAGTTGTTGTCAAAAGTGCTTTTTTTTGCTGCAGGTTGTCGTAATCGGTTACGGTCGTGCACGTAATCGGTTATGGTTGTGAAAAATGGGGTTTTTGGACTGGTTACGATTTTGTAACTAGTTACGGTGTCGTTCGTAACCGCTTACGGTGCCGTTCGTAACCGGTTACGGTTACGTAAAAATAACAACGAATAGAGTTACGTCAAGCGTAACCGATTACGGTGATCTCGTAACCGGTTACACTGAAGCTGTTTTTGAAATTTTGTTTTTCGTAACCGGTTACGCCTTTTCGTAACCCGTTACGTTGTAGCTTTTGTGAAAAATATTTATTTTCGAAAATTCATATCTTTTGAGCCGTAAGTCCGTTTTGGGTGTTGAGTCAATAATTATATTTCCTATATATTTAAATAACTCAAAGAGCAGTAGCTCTTTTTTTATAAATCCGGTATTTTCGAAATGGTGATTTGTGATGATGTAAATCCCCTGTTGTTGTTGTGGTGGTTTGAGGTACTTGGCACACGATCGTGGAATGTGTTATTGTCGTATGCACTGTGTGATGGATTGAATTATGATAATGTTGTTCATTTGATTGAAGTGGTGATTAGCATGTGATAGCTGATGCATGCATTTCTTAATCATATGGTGGCTGTATCCCGATGGAGATGGATCAGCGGTCGCTAATTTTCATTGTGTGGAATTAGTGAGTGGATGTAGTCCTATCCTTGATGATGGTGGATCGGTGAGATGGGCGAACACCATTATTGGTACCACATGCATATAGTTGCATTGCATTAGGTGTATGAATTATTAAACATGAATGGAAGGCTGTCCAATGTTATAATGTTGTCTGTTTGATCAACCGTTGTATTTGGTGGATGTGTATATAGTCTGAATGTATTTGCTACTGTGTGAATATTATACTGTTGATATTTTATCGTTTAGGAACTGATAACTTTGTTTAATAGCGAATGAGACTCACCCTTACTGTTGATCATTTTCAGATTGAAGTTTAGCGGTGCTTGCTTTGGTGAGGATAGCTTGTAGGCTGCATTGGTTGTTTTAGAGTCGTGTCATGCTCTCGTCTTGTAACAATGGGAGACTTTTGCATTTACAGTTGGATAATAACTCTTGTTTTGGTTTTGTTGTTGAATAATGTTGTTTATGCCTTGCCCGTGGCAGAAGATGGTTTTATATATTCAACTGATGAAGTATTCCGTTGTGTTTTAAACATGTTTGTAATTGTTTATGTTCCTCAGAATAGCATGACAGCTGTTTTATTTTATATGAAGTAATTGTAACACTCTTAATAGCATGTTTACTCTAAAATTATTATTTAATTTATCGGGGGTTTAGAAGGGTGTTACAGGGTGAGTATAAACCCCTCCATGTGGATACATTGCTGCATAAGGATGTCCATAAGGTTGCATCATAGTATGCAAGAAATAATAAGTTGAAAAGTTGCTCATTCATGTCATCTAGGGTATATACTAATACACAAAACAAACAAAAGATTGTTATATAACTTAATAGTTGAAACTTAGGCTATTACATGTGGTGCCCCCACATGTATGGGTGGGGAGTGTGACCAGAAGCCACAACTGAGTTGTAGTAAGGTGGCATGGAAACTCTTGGTCCATAATATGCTTGAAGATAATGAAGACAATTTAGATCACGATAATCGATTTATAATGGACATATTTGTTTGTAAACTTCTTAGGAAAACTATTTTTAACTAGATAAAAAATATTCTCGTACAACCAAGTAAATATTTTTGTTAAACAAGAAAATGATACAGGGCCAAAACAATACTTTACCTATTTATAAAGTATTAAGTATTACTTATGACATTCTATAAAAAAAAAGTATTACTTATGACATAATAATTTCTAGAATCATACTAAATAACAAGAAAGCAAAAAGTTATAAGATTCCAAATTTTCAAGAACACATGCAACATGAGAAAGTGAATCTGGTTTTACAGTAACCTCACATTGAGAAAGAATAGCATAGTCAACATAAGTCCCTCTAATAGCAGTTGGATGCAAAGCCCCAAAAACCTATTGTCCAACACTCACCGACTGTAGTCTCTATTTGACAACTCTATATGCATATTGCTCAACAAAAGCATTGCAACATTTTCACAAATACAAAGAAGGCAACACGAAAATAATCATACAACTTAAACTCTATATCCATAAACCCAAAACATGGAAAATGGGCGAGAAAACCAATCAATCCAATAAACATAAACCCATAGCACAATACTCCACATCAATAAAAACAAAAATGGGCGAGAAAAATGGAAAATAACTTATTGGTACATTCAATTTCTTCATTTTAAGTGAAGTACTTGTTCCCAGTTTTGTCTACCCAGCAATTTCTCCAGCCACAGTTCGGTTGCTGAACAACCCAATAATTTTTCAACAACAACAACTATTCAAGATAATATGCTCACAATCTCCACCGTGGAATCGAAGAAGAACCGTGGAATGGGTGAATCATAATCGTTTCAGGAGGCGAAGATTTGATGAAAGGGAAAAGGCATTCATATTATTCATAAATACCGCAACAAAGAAAATGAGAAGACGAAGAAGAAAAGAAAGTGGAAGAGGGTGACTCAAGAATTACCTCGCGACGACGCTACTGCAGGGTGTCCGCTTCAAAGGAGAGTGTGTGCGATTGAGATAGATGAAGGAATGAGGGTTGAATAGGAAGTAGCGATTGAGAGAGATGGAGTTCAGAAACTGATTAATGAAGAGATTCGAGAGTTTGAGAGAATAATGTTTTGAGAGAGAAAAGAGATTAGAGAGTTTTTAGGGTTTTTTTCCAGAGTTTGAGAGAAACAACATTCTAAAAATTAGTTTTAGGGTTTTTAGAAATTAGAAATAAATAGCTTTCTCCTTTAGCAGCGCTTTTCTTATACCAATGCTTGTAAGAAGCGCTTTCTAAACACGTCTTTTAGCAGCGCTTTAGTATATAGTTTTAAATTTTTTTTAAAACTTATAGCAGCGCTTTGCAAAAAAAGCGATGCCTATGTTACACTATCTAAATGGCCTATAGCAGCGCTTTTATGAAGCGATGTCTAAAGTAAGCCTTTAGCAGCGCTTTTTCTTAAGTTTTAATATTTTTTTAAAAATAAACTTACAACAGTGCTTTGGGAAAAAAGAGCTGCCTATGTAGCGCTGTCTAAACTCAATTTTGGCGTAGTGGAGACTTTACTAGGAAAAATACTTAACACCAGAAAGGTCAATGACAAATGTCATTAAGGCATAAAGGTAGGAAAAGATCTAAACATTAATTTTGGCGTAATCGATGTTAGAAAACCAAGAAAATAGTCATCGAGGCATAATCGATGCAAACTATCGAAATTATAAGGAAAGATCTAAACATCAATTTTCTTTTAAGATGTAGATACCAAGGGATACGCCGACTTTTACTGAAGATGAACTACCGACGTTTACTAAATGTAGGAAAAGATCTAAACAACGACTTTCATTGAAGATGTAGATACCAAAGGATACACCAATTTTCACTGAAGGTGAACTACCGACTTTCTGTAGGTAGAAAAAGATCTAAACATCGACTTTCACTAAAGATGTAGATACCAAAGGATACACCGACAAGTACAATTATAACTCATATATTTTTCTTTAAACCATTTTCCCTTATAAACCTCATGCTTGAGGGGTTGTAGGCCATTATATCTTTACTTAATTATTTCGACAGTACAAATTTTGTGTCGAAGGATCTGTCGTTATGTTATAACGACATATCCCTCAAAACCCTAATTTTAGGAGAGATGTAGATGTACTTGATTTAACACCTAGCTTGCATAAAAACATTGAAAAATAAATACATATTTTTGTAATTTGGTTATTATAATATATATATATATATATATATATATATATATATATATATATATATATATATATATATATATATATATATATATATATATATAAACTAAAGCATAAGTGCTTGATGGCCCCCCTAAAGATGAGATGAGCCCAACATCAATGACAAGCTTCGAGATGGAGCTCTTGATTAATGATTGAGACGCAAAAATGAAAGAATGATCTTAGGGTCAAACATTAGGGTATGATAGATGCCCCTATTTAAGTTTCTTCTATCTTGAGATACGAGGATTGAAATATTTGTCTCGACGGGATTGAAGAGACTTAAATATAAAACACAATTTTTGAACCTAAGATGCAATGCAATGCTAATTAATGAAGCATACGTGATTATGAAATATAGGGAAACCTAACACCATTGGGGAGAAGAAAGGATTCTACTGTGGAAGATACACATCTTATGGGAAAAACTCCACTAGTTAAAACAAAACTTTGTTGGGTAAATAAACTTTAATGGGAAAAATACTTCACACCAGAAAGGTCAAGCACAAATGTCATTAAGGCATAATGCAATAAGCTGCACCGAGTCGTAATAGATGTCAGAAAACCAAGACAATAGTCACCCAGGCATAATCGGTACAAACTATCAATATGGTAAGGAGAGATCTAAACATCGACTTTCACCGAAGATGTAGATACCAAAGGATACACCGACTTTTACTGAAGGTAAGAAAAGATCTAAACATCAACTTCCATTGAAGATACCAAAGGATACACTGACTTTTACTGAAGGTGAACTACCGATGTTTTTGAAGGTAAGAAAAAAATCTAAACATCGACTTTCACTAAAGATGTAGATACCAAAGGATACACCGATAAGTACAATTATAACTCATATAATTTTCTTTAAACCATTTTCCCTTATAAACCTCATGCTTGAGGGGTTGTAGGATAATATATCTTTACTTAATGATTTTGACAGTACAAATTTTGTGTTGAAGGATCTGTCGTTATGTTATAACGACAAATCCCTCAAAACCCTAATTTTAGGAGATTTTTGGATGTACTTGATTCAACACCTAGCTTTCATCAAAATATTGAAAAATAAATACATATTTTTGTAATTTGATTAGTATAATATATATAAAAACTAAAGCATAGGTGCTTGATGGTCCCCCCTAAAGATGAGGTGAGCCCAACACCAAGGACGAGCTTCGAGATGCAGCTCTTGATTAATGATTGAGATGCAAAAATGAAAGAATGATCTTAGGGTCAAAAATTGGGGTATGACAGATGCCCCTATTTAAGTTTCTTCTATCCGAAGATATTGATTTAACAGTAGAAACTAAAATTACGTGAATAATAATCATTTAAATATAGATATTGATTTAGATATGTCTTAAATATGTAAGAAAAATATATCTTAAATATGTCTGTAAAATAATCATTTAAATATAGATATTGATTTAACAGCAGAGACTAAAATTAAGTGTATAATAATTTTGTAGGAACCAAAAACATGCTATTTTTTTATAGCTACAAAATATGATATGTGAAGGATGCCTGATTCATAGTCACAGACCCTAAAAGACATCTCTCTTACTATGCATTTCACAAGTTTGGGTGTTGCATAACATAGATTTGTCGCATCGTCAATATGTTTAAAAATTTAAAGTGACATCTCATGTCGTCTACTATAGATGAAAGTGTGGCCTGAGAAACCAAAATATTGAAAATCTTGAATTCGAAAAAGAAATTCAAGAGTATGAAATTAGTAAGTTATCAAATTTTTGGAAGAAAAAAACATAGATTACCAAAATAAATGAAATAGTTAAAAAATGTCACTTGATCGTTGTCTACGTAGACTTTTATATGGTTTAATTAATGTAGAAAGTGGTGATGTAGAAAGTGGTTCAACAACAAGATATTCACTTAAATTGGTTCTAATTTTAACCTAATAACTCACCGGATTCAAACCTGATCCTAAATTAATTACGGAACAAGGTGAGTATGCATGGTTGGGTTAGAGTGTGTTATTTTTATTCATATATTTCTTATGAGGCTGTTTATTGTGAATGATCATGCAGAACATGTTGGATTGGTAACTAACAACTTAACATGCTTTTCTTGCTTCAATACTTGTGATACCTTTAAACTCAATTTCTCTTACCTTGCAAAGAGTATTTTCAGATCAACTTATTTGAAGTTGTGTAAAACATCTCTCTCTACATATTTGATTTTAAAAAAAGAACAAGAACATATAACATGGTGAGGTCTGCAAGTTGTGAAAAAAATAGTGTGGTCAAAAGGGGTGTATGGATCACAGAAGACGATGGATCTGGTAATTGGAATTCTGTCCCCAAAAAAACAGGTTAGAGGGTTGTTTCTTTTCAAAAGAATATTTATCTATTGTATTAGAAATTGATGACGACGATGAATTACTTAAAAAAACCATGAATTGAACTATACCGCCGAAGTAAACTATATTGAAGTAAGAATAACAAAATCTTTATGTTTGATTAGTGAATCAAACCATATTATACAAATATTTCTAAAAAAAATTGAAACCGTATTCAATACTGTAACCGAACCGAAATAATGAAAAATACAAAAAAATGAGTTTTAATTATTTAACAAAAAAATTAAAAATAGTTTAGGGGTTCAGTTCTTGAATAAATGATTCAGTTTGGGAAAAATTAACTTCTAAATATGGTTCAGAATTTCGAAATGGTAAATCAAACCACTGATTATGTTCCTTTTCGGTTGTGAGTAAATTGAAACGGTTTGGTTCAGATCGAATAAATTTCTATTATGGTTTGGTTCAGTTCGGTTTGGTTTAGTTTTTTTGAGTAAACCATACTATGAAGAGCCCTAACGATGATATATAAAGTCGTGTCGTGATTTTGGAAGTCCTATGTAGATTAATTGCAGTTTAATCATGTCAAAATAAATAGAATCTTTATTAAATTAAGATTTAACCATGACAAATATTTTATAGGTTCTATCTAACAATGATTTAAGTGTGACAATTTTGAGTTATATGCGGTATCACGCTTTGCATACTCTCAAATATATAGTAATATATATGTTTTGAACAGGTATAAAGAGGTGTGGAAAAAGTTGCAGACTTAGGTGGAGTAACAACGTGGTTGATGATAAGTTATTCACATCCGAAGAAGAAGATCTTATAGTTAAGCTTCATGCTGCCATAGGTAGTAGGTGGTCTATCATAGCACAACAACTTCCTGGAAGAACAGACAATGATGTAAAGAACAACTGGAATACAAAGTTGAAAAAGAAACTGTCTCAAATGGGGATAGATCCTGTTACACACAAGCCCTTTTCTAAACTAATTGCTGACTATGGAAACATAGGTGCTAAACAAGACTTCCAGAATGCCAATCTTTCACACTTCCAAACCATTCCAATAACAAAAATAAAGAATAAGGCAAATAATGTTGCACCATTTAGTTGGAATGACTTTCTTATACAAGATGCGTTTGCACCACCACTTACTAATAACCAAGATCAAGCGTTATTTTCAAAGGATATTGTGGTGACCAAACTACAATTACAGAAAAACAAAGAGGTGGTATCATCATCATCGTCTTCGTCAGACACTTCATTTGTAGAAGCAATACTCTATCAAGAAAATGAGATGTTTCTGAGCTTCCCCGAACTTTTGGAGGAACCATCACATTACTGATCATTTCATAATATTTTGTCAATAAGGATTCATTTCGTAACAATCAAGTTTCATTTGTTAGCTTACGAATCAAGTTCCTATCCATGTGCAACATGTGAGTGTTTTAATAATGCTAACTCATCATTACAAATTTGTTGATTGAGGACCTCTTTTCCGTTCTTTCTTATCTATCTATTCTATATTATCTTAAACATAAATCTTTTTAATATTATCTTAAACATAAATCTTTTTAATGTGAGGGGTGCAGGTATATCCTCTTAACTTTGTTTTGATATTTAGCTTCACTTTCTTACTTTATTTTTTTTTTAAACCCTCTGAAATTTTTAGCTTTACACTCGTATCTCCAAATTCTAATAGAGTATAGGTAAGGGTGATCCACCACCATCACCAAAAGCAGTGAAAAGAGTTTTGTAGGTCTAATGCATAAAAGCCTGCACATGCTTAAGCTTCATGATGTCATTTGTTGGTGTATTTGGAAGCATCGTAATGATGTTCAGTTTAATGCTGCTGTTTTCGACTCAGAGGAGTTATTTTATAGGATTATGTGGCATTCGTGGTGGTGGCTTGCAATTGCAGCTAAGGATAGAATTAGTTGTAACTTTTATGAGTGGTTTAAAAATCCTAATTTGTGCGTTTAATCTAGTTGGTTTATCAGGATTTTTCCTGTTTCTCTTGTAAGAATTAGAGTACCTCTAATATTCTTTTAATCTATTACATGAGCTGTTTATAAAAAAAAAAACATGTATGAATGAAGTCAAGCATGCAGGTGCAACTATATATAGCATCCTAGTATTGTATTCCAACTAACTTCAAATGATGAAATGAAGTTCAAAATAATGTTTTCCATTAAGGTATCATTTCCCTTGTCGATTGCTTCTGCTCTCTAATAAACTCTAAGGCTATGTTTGGGAGTTTGGAGGGGAGGGGAGGGGAAGGCTTCAAAAAATGAAATTTTAAAAAAATATAGGAAAATATTTGACATTTTTTGAAAAAATGATTTTGTTTAGAATGATAAAAGAGTCATTATCATTAATATATTTTTAATTTTAGGAATACTATAACAATCTAAAAGATATTTGGAACATTTATGTAAGCCCTTCAAAACCCTCCAAAACCCTCCTTCAATACAATTTTTGAGTTTCCCCATTTTATGGGGTTTTTGGTGTTATGAGTAAACTCAAACCCTCCAAAACCCTCCTACCTAAAATCTTTTTATCCTTTTCACCCAATTCTTCCTATTTTTCAAAGCCCTCCCTCCCTTCCCCTCCAAACTCCCAAACATAGCCTAAGGTGACACTAGTGCAAAAACAACAATATAATTTTAAAATTTACACCCGATATATTAAAAAACGGGTGTAAATTTGAAATGAGTGGCAATTTTATAAATAAAATATCAATTTAAGCAGGGGCGGAGCCAAGGCCCAGCTAGCCCGGGCAGGCGCCCGGGCTCAACCCCTATTTTCTTTGCACTCCTCCCAATTTAATAGTTGATTTTAAGACAAAATCAAGGGCAAAATTAGAGGCAAAATTAATAAAAATAGGGAGTAAAAATTAAAACAGATGAATAATCAATGGTGTAAAGTTTTTGCCCAAGCTGTCTAAAATTTCTGGCCCTGCCACTGAATTTAAGTATTATCGCATAACAATATACACCTATTTTTTAAAAACAATCAACTCTATTTCTCCGGTTAAACTTAAAACGTGTGTAAATTTAGATAGACTAAAAAAATATTTGATTTTATAACTCAAAATATTGATCTTACGCATATTAACCAACTACAATCTATTTTATTGAATATTAATTATCTAGTTAAATGAATATTAGGTGAATATCTTCCGCTTCTCTCTGGTCTCTCTCCGAAGATGAAGTCAAACATAAATTCGATTCCGAATCCAAACCCAACTTCTTTCGGTCTCGAACCTGAGCTGGACAACGACCTTGATGACCTCGACGAAGATGAAAACATAGTTTACGATGATGAACAGTGGCAGGTTAAATCCAGTATCGGTCTCAATTCCACCCTCGATTTTGAGGTGCTAATTCGTAATTCCTCTTTATTATCAGAAATTCGATGCTTTTATTATTTAATTTGAATCGGAACTTCTGAATGTGGAAAACTGATTATAGCATTGGTTTGCGGCACACTCGTTTACTATCACTGCGCTTTCAAGAATTCTGCCATCTTCTATCTTTTCTCCGATGTTTTTATTGTTCTACTCTGCTCCCTCGCCACTCTCGGTCTCCTCTTCCAGCAAATGACCATTCAGTATGTTTCTATTCTTCCATTATCTGTTTATTTATTTATTAGGGTTTCGTTTCATTCAATTTCAATTTCAAAGTTCCGGTGGATCCTCTTGAATGGCAAATATCTCAGGATTGCTAATTCTATTGTTGCTTCTTTGGCTAACACTATCGGTGCCACAGAGTCTGTTTTGTGGGTTGCCGCTACAGGCCATGGCAAAATACTCTTTCTTAAAGTATTTTATTATATTATATATCTATCTATTTCTATATTGTTTTCTAACATATTATTCTTCAATATATTTGATTCCTTGTCAGAATGTAATTTGAGAAGGATTGTTCAAATATTTATTTCTATGTTTTCAGGGATGACCGTGTCAAATTGGTGAGGGAAGGAAAACATCAGGTTTGGTCACACATTTTTCTCTTGTAAAAGTTTTTGTTCATTGATAAGTATTATTTCCTAATAAGCAGCACTTCAATCCCACCAAACAAGTATCGTGTAAGATAGAAATACTGGATGTATGTTTTTCTTTTGGTTGCTAAGTTTCTCATATTATGTTCATTAGTGATTTTACAGAAAGACGATTTTATTTATTAGGCACTTTTAAGGCTGTGGTAGCTATTGAGCATGTGATGGAGTCCAAGTCTAGTACGAATTCTTCTCCGGGTTCTGTTCTGCATCAAGAGCATGTTGGAGATTTATCAAAGGGTTGTCTGCGGATGAAAGTGTCACTATTAATGTAAGTAAAAAAATTACTATTTCAACTACTCTAAAACCTTCTCATTTAGCTCTAAGTTGGCTTTTGCTCGTTTGCTTATCGTGTTGCAAGCATATCATCATCATTGGCTGGAACAACTTTGTGCCAAAAATACCATTCCCCATAGTGATCTACCATAAGAAGTCTATGTGGAGTAAGCGGAGTGTGGGAAGGTTTGTTGGTTAGATGACTCCCATATGGCTTGAAATAATCTCCCCAGGTTTGGTTTGAGAGTTTAAGTGAAGTACTATCAGGATTCTTTAAGCTTACTCGTGAGGAAATAAGTGAGTTACCGAAAAATATGATTTAGCTATGATCATGTAATCTTTATCAATAATCCATTAGTGAGTGGTTATTCTTCTGGTAGTCTATGTTTATGATAGAGTAATAGTTTGGGGACGACACATTTGGCATAACAGAATTCAAGACCCTTTTTCAAACCAATTTTTAAACAGAAGAACTAGGCCATTTGAAGCACTCCATAGGAATTAGAAAGAGATTTTCCTCTCATGTTGGAAATATGCTCTTGTATTCCTTTCATATATGTAAAATTTCATCAAAATCACTTTCATTAAGTGGATCTGTTTCATGTTTAGATAGGAATGGACGGGCAGAATCAGAAAAACAAGTACAGTATAATTGTTCCTACATATAATGAGCTTCTCAACATAAGCCTCATTATTTACCTTATATTCAAACACCTTCCGTAATTTCTCCATCTCTTGCTTCTATATACTCTCTCTTCAATTTTTTGTTCCTTCTATGTTAGTTCTGAGATTATTCATAAGCCGTTAAATGTGTTTCTTTCAGGGAATATAAGCATGTTTTTATGAACTTGATGTGCTTGAGAACGTGTTGCATGTGTAGTTTGAGGTGTTGACTTTAATGGATTTGGGAAACACTTTTGATTTTCCATGCCTGCATATTAACAAGAAATATATTAGAGAAAAGTAAATAAAATAACTCTGAAGAACAAAAGGGACATATTACAACAAAATAAATAAAATAAATAACTTTTACAAAAAACACATCTTTAACAATACTAAAACTATTTACTTTAAACAAATAACAATATAAATCTATCTATATAGACATGTCTGTATTTTAATCAACTACATCATTATTCAAATGATTGGTAGCTAATTGCATATACTCATCATCATTGTTATGAAAATTCAAAGCAAGTTCATGTTCTTATTATTACATGTTTTGATGAACTTCTTCTTATACTTCTTCTCCCATTTCATACAAATCTCTTGGCTTTAAATGCATTGCAACACTCCATCCATTATTAACCAAATCCTCAACATAATACACACCAATTGTGCTTGAGATGCCTCAATGTAAGGATCATGTTCTTCATGATCACCATTATAAATCAATCTATCAAAATTTACACAATTAAAATTCCAACTATCCTTTTTATACCCTCTATCTCTTGTGGTATCTGCCCATTTGCATTTGAAAAGAGCAACTTTGAAATGACCATAATAGTTAATCTCAATGATATCTTCCAACTTTCCATAATAAGGCAAGTCTGCTTGTCTGAAGTTTCTGTTGATCGCGACAAAGTGGGTATGTCTATAGATCCGTGACTACAAGTGCACAGTCTTATCACGTAGTGTAACACCCCATATTTTTCTATTATACTTTAATTGAAATATAAATTAATTATTTGGAATTAACTAATTATTCGGTGAATTATTGGAGAATTGGAAATAATATAATTGGGCTTGTGTTGTGATTAGTAGAGAAGGGGGTGCTAAGTGTGTAGGCCTCACTAATCATATTTCTAATTTTCATAAAATTGTGAAAAGGAAATTAGAAGAAAAAAGAGCCAAAGTGAGAAAACAGAGAAGATACGTGAAAGAGGAGAAGAGGAAGAGAACCTTCAAGAGATTCAAGCTCTAAGGTAAGGTGGGACTCTTTGGGTTAGTAATTATTATACAATCAAGGGTAGTAGAATGAATTAGAATTGTTGTTTGATTCAATTGTATGTGTTGGGTTTTGGGGTAGTTAGGTTTTGAGTAATCTCATAACTTTTATGTGAATTTGATGAATTGGATGATAATGTTCAAGTATGTTGTTGATTGATGTTAAAACATGTTAGAATAGTGTTATAACATGTAAATTGGTGTTGTTTCGATGTATAATTCGTATTGGTACGAGATAGAAATCATGGAAAGGGCTAAGTTGCTGTCAAATAACGTTTTTCTACTGCAGGAGGTGATAGCTAACCGATTTGTAAAGCGGCCATTTTTCTCATACTTTGTTATATTTGTGAAACTTGTGATTAGTGATAATAATATAGAGTAAGGAACACGAAATTACAAGTTATATTTTAGTTGAGACAAAATTGTAACAACGGAAAATTTTGAAAGAAATGGGTGGAAAAGGATTAGAAATGAGGCGCCACACTCTTTCTATGATTTAGAAAGGATGATAAGCCTTAAATGAAGATCACCACAAGAAACTTGGTTTCTTGATAATATAAAAAACTTGGTCCAATCCAGAACCAAAGGAGCAAAGCTCTCAAAATCACACAAAGTGTTTAACAAAATTCAACTTGCTCTTTCATTCATATTTAGCTCCCTATTTATAGGTAAAGGGTAGCTTACAATAATAACTCAAGAAACTCTACAACTTCAGCCCACTAACTAATCAATAATGATTTGGAAAAGAAAGGTCACACACTTAAAGGTAGTGGAGAAAGTGGATATTAATTGCCTTGATGAATGATAGCAATTTATAGCCACTTTTATCAATGCATCCCACCTTTCTCTTTTTCCTTCCATCAAAGTTTGACCTTTTGATTTCTTGAGCCCATTATTCACTTAGAAACATAAAAGTCACGAAATTTCTAAGCTTTAAGAGCTTTAGGATTTTTAAAAACACATTAAAAATTAAAAACAAGTGTTTTGGGAAAAAAATTTGACAAGCTGGGCCCTAACACATTTTATTTGGAGCACTTTTTTTTATATGTTTCTTTCCACATGCTTAGTAAACTCATGATCTCATCATTCTCCCAAACTTCAAGAGGATTTGTCCTCAAATCCAAACCTGCATCAATAGTTAGTTGATTGAAAAAAATTCTCTTCCTTTTCTCTTTTCTTTCTTTTTGAAAGTTTTTTGTTTTATCTTCCATATTCTCAAAGAGATCTTTTTTTTCAATTGTATCTTCTTTTTTTCTCTCTTCTTCTTTTCTCTTATAACTTTTATTCTTCTTCACTTCCTTGTAAATGTATTTTCTCTCTTTTTCTTTTCTTTCCACTTCTTTACTAGTGCTCTCTATTTTTTCAATGATTGTTTTTTTCTTTTCTTCATTGACAAAATTTCCAACATTCATTTTTTTCTCACTTTCTCTTTTCAAGATTTGATGTTGAAATTTTTCTTTAGGAACAAGAGCTATTTGAAAAGTTTTAAATAAAAAAGAGTATGTGTTAGTGAAATAATCATACTTTGGTCGATGTTGTTTATGCCATGGAAGCCCAAGTAACAATTCTCTCGTTTTTGAAGGCACCACATCACATAACACTTCATCTTCGTATTCTTCAAGCATGAATGACACTATTACTTGTTTTGGTCACCAAAATATTAGCCATATCTTTGAATTCTGGATCCTCGAGGCTATAAAGTATATATGGCTCTGGATGCTCAAGAACCGGAAGTCCCAATCTCTCTACCATAGTTGTACTTGCCATATTGATCCAATATTTTTTACTAATGAACATGTCACAAACTTTATAATTCACAAGACATTTTGTGACAAAACTTTTCTTTTTTTGTTTGTCTTCCATAATGAACCACTATAAGAAACTAAAACTTGGCAAACAATTACAAAAAAAAAAAACTTTTGATGATTACAAATATTTGGCAAACTTTTCAATACAAGATGAAGAACAAAATTAACAAGAAAAAAAAACAAATTACAAATATTTGGCCCTTTTTAGAACCATGCTCTGATACCACTTGCTTTCTGCCCTTATTTGCATATTTAGCATAGCTTTCATTTTTCTTTTCAATTTGTATTTTAACTTCCTCATGTAATATCTTTACAAAGTCAGACTTAGCTTTTCCATCCTTATGCTTCAAAAGAGAAGTTTTAGGCAATGGCAATAAATCAAGAGGTGTTAATGGATTAAAGCCATACACAATTTCAAAAGGTGAAAACTTTGTAGTACTATGAACAGCCCTATTATAAGCAAACTCCACATGAGGCAACCATTCTTCCCACATTTTTAAATTCTTTTTAAGAACGCCCCTAAGAGTAGAAAGAGTTCTATTGACTACTTATGTTTGTCCATTCATTTGAGGATGACAAGTTGTGGGAAAAAAGTATTTTAGTACCCACTTTACCCCACAAAGTCCTCTAAAAAAGACTTAGGAACTTAGTCTCCCTATCTGAAACAATGCTCCTTGGCAGCCCAAGAAGGCGTACCACTTCTTTGAAGAAGAGATTAGCAACATGACAAGCATCATCTACTTTCCTGCAAGGTATAAAATGTGCCATCTTTGAAAACCTGTCAACAGCCACAAAAATAGAATTTTTTCCCTTCTTTGTTCTAGGCAGCCCTAAAACAAAGTCCATAGAGATGTCAATCCAAGGAAATTCAGGGGTAGGAAAAGGAGTGTAAAGCCCATGAGGCATCACCTTAGATTTTGCCTTTTTACAAACAATACATTTTTCACAAAACTTTTGCACATTTACTTTCATGTGAGGCCAATAAAAATGTTCTTGCAACAAATCTAAAGTCTTAAAAAACAAAAAATGCCCCATTAACCCACCCTCATGTGCTTCCCTCACAAGTAATTCTCTAATGGATCCTTTGGGCACACATAATATTTTTTCCTTAAACAAATAGCCATTGTGCCTAAAGTATCCATTTTGGGCAGCATGCTCACAAGATAAAAATTTAGAAGAAAATTCAGAATCACTTCCATACATGTCCTTAATATGCTCAAGACCTTTAGTTTCAAGAGTAGAAATCAAGACATGCCTTCTTGAGAGTGCATCTGCCACAACATTTGATTTACCTTTCTTATGCTTGATTAAATAGGGAAATTGTTCAAGAAACCTCCTATAAAAACTAGCCAAACCATGGAAGCTTCTTACCTCACTTACATTTTTGGGAGGAGACCACTCTCGAATGGCTTTCACCTTTTCCTCATCAACATGGACCCCTTTAGAGCTCACAATAAAACCTAAGAAAATCACATGATCGGTGCAAAGAACACATTTTTCTAGGTTGGCATACAAGTTCTCTTGTCTTAGCACTTTCAAAACAGCCCTTAAATGAATGCAATGATCATTTAAGTTCTTTCTATAAATCAAAATATCATCAAAATACACAACAACAAACTTACCCAAAAATTCCCTCAACACATGGTTCATTAGTCTCGTGAAAGTACTCGGTGCATTAGTTAACCCAAAAGGCATAATCATCCACTCATACAAACCAAATTTTGTTTTAAAAGCAGTTTTCCATTCATCCCCTTCGCTTATTCTAATTTGGTGATATCCACTTTTCAAATCAATTTTAGAAAATAAGCATGCACCAAACAATTCATCAAGCAAATCATCTAGTCTAGGAATGGGATGCCTATATTTGATGGTAATATTATTGATGGCCCTGCAGTCAGTGCACATCCTCCAACTACCATCCTTTTTAGGGACTAGAATAACAGGGACAGCACAAGGACTTAAACTTTCTCTTATCCATCCTTTACTTATCAATTCAGCAACTTGTCTTTGTATCTCATGAGTTTGTTGTGGATTGCTTCTATATGCTGGTCTATTAGGCAAAGATGCTCCTGGATTGAGATCAAAATATGATGTTCATTTCCTCTTATGGGTGGTAATCCACTTGGAACCTCTTTTGGAAACAATTCTTTAAACTCCTGCAAAAGAGACTCAACACAACTTGGCAATTTGTTTTCATTAGAAACAGTGGTTAGTAAAGGCACCTCCTTGCAAAAGAGCAAGTATAAGGGCTGGTGTGACACAATTGCTTTCTTCACATCTCATTTTTTTGCAATTAAACTTTGTTTCTTTTCTTTTTTATCATTCTTTTTCTTTTCATTCTTTTCTTTTTCTTGTTCATTCTTTTCTTCTTTTTCATTCTTTTCTTTTTCTTTTTCTTGTCTTTCTTGATCTTTTTTTCTCTCATTTTCTTTTGATCTTCTCTCACCTCACAAGGATTTAATGGTACAAGATTGATCTTTTGACCATGATACATAAAAGAGTACTTATTGGAGTACCCATCATGATTGGCTTTTCTATCAAATTGCCAAGGCCTACCTAATAACAAATGACTAGCTTCCATTGGTACTAAATCACATAACACTACATCCTCATATTTTCCAATTTTAAAACAGACCTCAACTTGTTTATTAATAAGCATTTCTACACTTTCTTTGGGTGAGGTTTTATTTCCAAATTTAGTTTAGAAACCAAACGTGTGCTAGCAACATTTGTATAGCTTCCTCCATCAATAATTAAAGAACAAACATTTCCTTGCTCAAGGCATCTTGTATGAAAAAGATTTTCTCTTTGACTTGTATCCGCCTCCTTGATTTGACTTCCTAACAATCTTCTCACTATGAGTAAATCTCCACTAGGTATTTCTTCTCCATCTTCTTCAAACTCCTCTTCATTATCATCATCCTCCTCTTCAACAATTTCTTCATTTTCTTCCATAAGCATTGTTCTCTTTGTTGGACATTGAGATGCAATGTGTCCTTGGCCTTGACACTAGAAACACTTAACATTTTTGTTAGTTGAAACACTTGAAGCAGGGGTAATAGTTTTACCTTTGTTTTCAACTGTGGATTCCTTAGATGATGAAGCACCGTCCTTCTTTGTTTTATCCTTCCAACTTTGAGAATCGAAAGTAGTTGCGCTTCTCCTTCCTAGACCCTTTCTCTTGAGCTGTTGTTCTACCTGGATAGCTTGATGCACCAAATCATCTACTTCCACATAATGATGCAGCTCCACCATGTCACTTATGTCACGATTTAGGCCATGAAGAAATCTTGCCATTGTTGCTTCGTTATCTTCCTCCACATTTGCTTTTATCTTTGCAACCTCCATCTCTGTGTAATATTCACCAACACTTTTAGAACCTTGAGTGAGCCGTTGTAATTTATTATTCAAGTCCCTATGGTAATAGGAAGGAACAAATCTTCTTCTCATAATTATTTTCATCTCCTCCCAAGTGTCAATGGCTGGTTCATCATATCTTCTCTTGTCTTTGACATTTTGATCCCACCACACCAAGGCATATTCTGTAAATTCAAGGGCAGCAACCTGCACTTTTTGAACATTACTATAAGTGTTACAAGCAAAAATTTGTTCGATTTTTGTTTCCCACTCTAAATAAGCCTCTGGATCATTTTTCCCTTGAAAGGTTGGAACTTTAATTTTTATACCACTCAATATTTCCTCTCTAGGCCTACCCATCCTCCTTCTCCTTGCTCTTTCCTCCTCATCAGTATTATTTTGTTGGTTTTCTAATTGATCAATCCTCGCATGAATTGCCTCCGTTTTTTCTATCATCATCTCTCTCATTTTAGCTGTGAGAGCTTCCAACAATAGTCTATTAACTTCTATTTGACGAGGGCTACCATCACCACCTGAAATGGTTAATCACAAAATAATAACAACAATAATACTCACGTGTTTACACTCAAATTTGGCTTTTTTTCAAATGAACACTCTTGCCTTTTTCCACTCAATTGCTCTTTATAGTTCTTTAAAGAAACCAAATTCAATCACACAAGAAAACAAACTTCAAATGATAAATACTTAAAAGGCTGGAAATAAAAGGAAATGAAAAAAAACAAGGAAATAAGGGAGTAATTTTAGCCAATGGAAAATAACAAGGTAAAGTAGAATGTGGCAGCAAATAAAACTATAAGAATAATCACAAGCTCAAATAAGACTAGAGTACTTTTTTTTTGTTTTTTTTCGACTAGAAAACCAACAAAATAATACTGATGTGGAGGAAAGAGCAAGGAGAAGGAGGATGGGTAGGCCTAGAGAGGAAAGATTGAGTGGTATTCGGAGCATGGTTCTAAAAAGAGCCAAATATTTGTAATTTGTTTTTTTTTTCTTGTTAATTTCTTGATGGCTAACCGATATGTAAAGCGGCCATTTTTCTCATACTTTGTTATATTTATGAAACTTCTGATTAGTGGTGATAATATAGAGTAAGGAACACGAAATTACAAGTTATATTTGAGTTGGGACAGAAAATTTTGAAAGAAATGGGTGGAAAAGGATAGAAATGGGGCGCCACACTCTTTCTATTATTTAGAAAGGATGATAAGCCTTAAGTGAAGATCACCACAAGAAACTTGGTTTCTTGATAAGATCAAACACTTGGTCCAGTCCAGAACCAAAGGAGCAAAGCTCTCAAAATCACACAAAGTGTTTAACAAAATCCAACTTGCCTTTCATTCATATTTAGCTCCCTATTTATAGGTAAAGGGTAGCTTACAATAATAACTCAAGAAATTATACAACTTCAGCCTACTAACTAATCAATAATGATTTGGAAAACAAAGGTCACACACTTAAAGGTAGTGGAGAAAGTGGATATTAATTGCATTGATGAATAATAGCAATTTATAGCCACTTTGATTAATGAATCTCACCTTTCTCTTTCTCCTTCCTTAAAATCTGGACCTATTGATTTCTTGAGCCCATTATTTACCTATAAATATAAAGACCACGAAAATTCTAAGCTTTATGAGCTTTAGAATATTTAAAAATATACTTAAAATTAAAAACAAGTGTTTTGGGCCAAAATTTGACAAGCTGGGCCCTAACACGTTTTATTTGGAGCACTTTTTTTATATGTTTCCTTCCACATGCTTAGTGAACCCATGATCTCATCGGGAGGGGTGTAATCGGTTACAGTAACCGATTACACTGGACGTCATTTTGAAAAATTACATTTTCGGGCTCGTAATCGGTTACGGTAACTGATTATGCTGAGTGATGTTTTGAAAAAATTATATTTTCGAGCTAGTAATCGGTTATGGTAACCGATTACGGCCAATTTTAAATAATAGAGAATAGGTTACGTCAAGCATTGTGAAGCTGATTAAGAGCTTTATATGATGAATTAGATAAATGGGCAGTGGCCCGACTTTATTTTAAATTTCTATTTAAATTAAATGATGAGTTGTAGCTTTGTGTACATATATGTGTGAATGTAACAAGGTGTTGTTATGGTGGTGAAACTATCTTGATTTTCATTGCGAATGAACGATGTTTGATATGACTTGAATTGTGCTAAGACATGTGCATACTTGTTGATGATGAAATGGTGAGTTGTAATGAGACGATGTGATGCATCAGATCGGTGATGTGATAAGTATGTCATATGTGTGCATTCATTCATACGCATTTTGGTGATGTATCTCGGTGATGTTGTGGATCAAATGGTGGGCATGATTCCCATTGTGTGGAATTTGTGCCGGTTGGGCTGTATCTCGGTGATGAATAGATCAGTCAGATGGGCTTATCCCATGTATGGTACCACATGCATAGAGTCAGTATATTCATGTGCATAAAATGATATAGTATGATTAAATGACTTGAGTGTTATGTTTCAGTGATGTATGTATCGGCATGGTTGTTTGGTTTATGTTGGAAATCTGAATACATGTTGTAATTAGGTAAATAATAATTATATGATGTTTTTATTGCTTATGGATGCATAATACGTATTCATTTCGAATGAGTCTCACCCTTACATGTTGATATTTTTCAGATTGAGAAGTAGCGGCTTATTGCTCGGTGAGGATAGCTTTTAGAGTTTACTCCGGTAGTTTGGTGTTGTGTTAGTCATGCTCTGATAGTGTAACACTGGTGATCGATATAGTTTAGAGTTTAACTATGTACTCTATTTAATGGTTCTTTTGGGTTTTGTTTTATAACCTTGATTTTGGTGATGCGTATTTTCCGCTGTGTTAAACATGAGATTGTTATTTGACAAATCGTTTCTAATAATGCATGACATTTGACATATGTTTTGGTTTAAATTAATTGTAGCACTCTGGGTTGCATGTTTTTACTCTGATAGTGGTATTATAATAGTGGTATCAGAGCATAGTCGATCGTTGCGATCAGAGTCATGGTGTCAGTCTTTTCCTGTGTATGCGAATAGTGCGTGTTGACAATGTCGATACTTTTGTGCTAATGGAAATTGTTTTGTGGATTAGCAGAACAATGGCTGGAAGAGGTGGAAGAAACGATGATGCAATTGCAGAGGCCTTGGGCATGATTGCTGGTGTGCTAGGAGGGAATGCCAATGGAGCTGGGATTGTTGCTGACAGACAATTGAGGAATTTTCAGAGGAACAATCCTCCGTTGTTCAAGGGCACTCACGACCCGGAAGGTGCTCAGAAGTGGCTGAAGGAGATCGAAAGGATTTTCAAAATCATTGATTATGCTGAGAACCTGAAAGTGAGGTATGTACTCACATGTTGTCGGAAGAAGCTGACGACTGGTGGATTGCTACTAGAACTGAGCTGGACGCTAATGGCATAGCAATCACGTGGGTTGTGTTCAAGAGGGAATTTCTGAGGAGATACTTTCCTGAAGATGTTCGGGGAAAGAAAGAAATTGAGTTCTTGGAACTGAAGTAGGGTAATATGACGGTGCCGGAGTATGCTTCCAAATTTGCTGAGCTGGCAAAATTCTATGTTCACTACAACAATGATGAAGCCAGTGAGTTCTCAAAGTGCATCAAATTTGAGAATGGTCTTCATGATGAAATCTAGAAAGGTATCAGGTATCAGAGGATTCGCCGATTTGCTGACTTGGTGGATTGTAGTAGGATTTTTGAGGAAGACAACCTTAAGCTAAAGTCATCTCACTCTCGCGATTTAGTTGACGAGAAAGGTAAGAAGCATATGGACAAAGGTAAGCCATATGGTCGAGGAAATTCAAAAGCTGGTGATTGAAAGAGGCCTAGTGGGGGGAGATTGTAGTGCTCCTATTAGGTGCTACAACTGCGGAGAACCTGGGCATAAAAGAAATGAATGCAAGGGTGGTGATAAAAGTGCTTCAGGTGTGGTAAGGCAGGTCATATTGCTTCTGAGTGTAGGATGAAGACCGTGACTTGCTACAACTACGGTGAAGAGGGCCATATCAGTCCACAGTGTCCTAAGCCGAAGAAGAATCAGACTGGTGGTGAAGTATTTGCATTGTCTGGGTCTGAGACTAATCTAGATGATCGATTGATTAATGGTTTGTGTTTTATCCATGGCACGCCTTTAATTGCAATTATAGATACTGGAGCAACTCATTCGTTTATTTTTTTGGATTATGCTAAAAGATTGAATATAGAGATATCTGATATTAATGAAAGTATGGTGGAACATTCTAGTAACTCACGCTGGATGTCTTACTGGATGTTATGACATCCACAATTACGCAACATAAAACGTTAAGACAGAAGCGCATAAAAACAACAAAGAACATACAGAATTGTTTACCCAGTTCGGTTCAAACAACCTACACTGGGGGTTACCAAGCCAGGGAGGGAATCCAATATAAGCAGAATTAATTTGGAGTTAAACTCCCCCGTTTACAACTCCTCACTTAAAACCTACCCAATGAAATTCCAACCTATTCCTAAACCTGAGTATCTTCACTCACTCCCCCTCAATCACAGCAGCGATTACAAATAAACATAAAACAATTCAGAGAGAAGACACAATTCAAACACACACCTTGATCTTCTCAAAAGCTTCAATCAAGAGACACACACGCGTGCTTAAAAGCTTAGAGTGACAATTAACATAAACAACCTATTCCAACGCAATCATCAAAGACAATTGCTTGGAGTACAAGAGACAGCTACAGAACCATGGTTCTTCACAATTAACAATCCTTCTCTCTGCGTTCCAAATTAGGATTGCAGACTTTTTATATGCAGCTCTTAGGCCTTGGGCTTTTTTAGAAACACATTAGGGTTAACCAAGTTAACCTAATTCACACGCCATCTGGTTGTTACAAAATGTGCTGTCAGCGAAATCTTCTGGACGAAATATTCAGCACACAATAAAAGGTTTCCTAAATTGTAGATTGAGAGAAATCAGGAAACACAATTAATAAAATATAATAGCTCCTGCTATCAGACAAGGATGTCATGACATCGGTCATGACATACACCAGAACCTCTATTAGTTAAACACAAATGAAACCTGCATTACACATTTAAAATCATGTCATGACATCAGTCAAGACATTAAACACCCAGGTTTGTTTTACCACAAATGTAGCCAACATGAAAACATCTACAATCTCCCCCTTTGGCAAAATTTTGGCTAAAACAACTTGTCACACAATATCAGAGAAATACTTGCAGCAGAAACAAATCAAACAAAACACAATCAAAGCTAATACAGTTCAGACAGCATACACCACCAATATGCATACAGTGCTTAAATAGAATCAAAACACAACCATACCACAAGAGCAGCACAAGCACAAACAAATCAACATAAAAATAAGCATATCAGAATTATTGATCACACACACCACATACTTATTGTTATGGGGTGACAATACTACTTCTCCCCCTGTTTGGCCACAAAAGTTACCAAAGCAAACAATTGTCTTCTCCCCAGTAATTTATTATTATTATTTTTAAATAAAATTTAAGGTTCCTCAAGGATGCAGATTCCTAAATTGCTCCGCAAGTTTTCAAATTGTGTATCATCAAGAGCTTTTGTGTGGATGTCATTGATATTGTTAGGAAACATTCTTGTGTCTATCTTTAGATTCATTTTCAGACTTTTTGGTTAGATCCTCATTTTTCAACCTATGCACCATTCTCGACTGTGCATCATTCAAATTTCTGTTAAGACTAGTTACCTCTGTTTCTGTGGGAAAAATGCAATTTGTGATTATACTAGAGTCGTTGTAGAGGGATAGCAACTGAAGGACCTTTTTGTGAACCAGGAAGACCTTCACATCCAGCTTATTAACAACATCTAGGTCAGTGGTTGACCTTGGTATAGAAATCAGTTTGTCTTCCACACAATTTTTGATGTAGAAGGGCATAGTTATGACATTCCTCTTGACATTCTGATTAGATATACTTTGGTGTATCCAGCTTGATTCAGACCAGCCCAGAATATTTGTAGAAATCATACCTGTCATCAGATTCACATCTTCAGTTGTGATCAGAAGGATCATGCTCTCCTTGCTTTCTTGAGTTCTTAGGTTGAACTGTGTGTCCTTTGCTCTTTCCATCCAGATTCTTGAAGCATGGTCTATTTCTAGTGTCTCCCTTCTTAGATGAAACAGACTGTCAATGGATAGCTTCCTTGGAACCAAGTTCAGTGCAGTACTGTTCTTGAATAGATAGACTTCTCTTTTCATATCTCTTGATCTTCTAACAGCTTCTGGGATTTGGTTTTGAATAATAATCTCCCTGTGGAGAGCATTTTGGAATTTTACTGATGAGCATTCCTCAATTCTAGATGCTTTATTTGTCTTAATGTGCACAATTGAGTTCTCAACTTATTTTTATGTTAAGACATCTGTTTTGACACTTTCATATTCTATTGAGGTAGCAATCTCTCCTTCTTCTACAGCATCCCACATTATTATTGAGTTCTTGCTTGTAGCAGGAATGCCCTTGTTCTTGTTGTGACTCTCATCTTGTCTAGGTTTCCTTCCTATAGAGCTTCCAGTTTTCGTTATAGCCTCTTCCTTGTTTTTGTCAAAGCTTGAGTGTTTAGCATCTACACATACCTTCCGCTGTAGAGTCTTTCCCTTGGCCAGATTTTCCTGCTGAGAGATATTTCTTTTGGTAGGTGTAAGAGTTTCAGGACAAGAGAACCTCAAGTGACCTATCTTACCACATTGATAGCATCTCTTGGCTGAAACATGGGTGTGTTTCCCCAGGTGTTGAGGCTCTTGATTGACCTTCTTTTTCTTCTTTGTGTCTCACAATTTTCTTTCCAGATCAACGATGTTTATCATAAGACTTACTCTCTCTTCTTGTAACAGGGCATAAGCATTTTTATACACTGTTTCGTAGACACACCTCAGAATATCCAGCAGCAAGTTCATCGCTGGTGAGTTCTTCAATATAAAACTCATCATCAGACTCATCCACCTCTTCTATCTGGTTCTTTGTTCTGGGAACAGGAAACTCTAACTTGATAGTTCTTTCTTGATGCTTACCCTTAATTTTTTCTTTGGCCATGGGACCAGTAGAGGGAAACTTGGAGTTTTTAGGCTCCCATAGGTTACAGTTATTCTCAGATCTGACTCCCTTCATGATTTCTTCATTTTCTTCATTGGTAATAATAAACTCTTCTTTGGTGAACCTGACATAGAATCCTTCATCACATAGTTGACTGATGCTTATAAGATTTGCAGCCAGTCCTTGTACAAGTAGGACATTATTTAGGTTAGGAACACCATATCCTTCTGTCTTGCCAACACCTTTAACTTCTCTTATTTCTCCATCACCAAGAGTCACATAGTTGTTTCCCTCCAGTTTGAGATCTACTAGAGAGTTCTTCCTCCCAGTCATATGGTTTGAGCAACCACTATCAAGGTACCAATCTTCTTTGGCAGGCATCCTTAGAGAAGTGTGTGCTACCAGAGCAACATTCTTAGCTGCCCACTGTTGCTTTCTGTTACAGGTATCATATTCAAGTCTGACTTGATGAATTTTTTTTGGATACCCAACTAGTCTAAAATAGAATGGCTTTATGTGCCCAAATTTTCCACAGTGATGACACCTCCATTTTTGGAATTTCTTCTTTGAATGGCTCCTTCTTATGTTTCCTTGATGTTGTGACATTGGTGATGATATCCGGTTCTTCACACACCTTTCGGGCTTTGCTCTCCTGAACCCAGAGGTGAATTCTTCTTTAGCCACAAATCCTACCCCGGACATATCTCCTGTTCTTTGTCCAGACTCAAGAATTTCCTCTAGAGTATCAGTTCCATTATTCATCATTTTGAAGGACTTGGTCATTTGATCAAGTTTGTAGTTCAACATGCTTACTTCACTACTGAGAGAGTCTATGGTTGCAAGATGTCTATTCTTCTCAGTTTCTAAATCTCTTATGATTATCTCTTGCTTCTCCACTTGTTTGCAGACTGCAGCATTCTTGATACACATCTTCTTGTATGAGGCAGAAAGTTCATCAAAGGTTAGCTCATCATCACTAGAATCATCATCAGATGCATAGACTCTTGTTGGAACTGTGACATGTCTTGTAGTTTCTTCTTCAGACTCGGAGTCTTCATCAGACCAAGTGACAGACAGTCCTTTCTTTTGCTCCTTGTGGTAGGTAGGACATTCAGCTCTTATGTGTCCAAATCCTTCACATCCATGACACTAAACCCCTTTCCCTTGATTGGGCTTCTCCTCAGCTTTGAATCTTCTGCTTGGATCATAGGTCTGGTTGATGTCATTGGAAGTGTCTTGACATTTGGTCTGGACTTCTGATCAACCCTTTTAATAAGTCTGTTGAATTGTTTTCCGAGCATGGCTATGGCTTCTGATAGATTTTCATCACTTCCACCATTGCTTTCTCTTGAATTGTCATCTGTGTTGGAAACAAAAGCTATGCTTTTGTTCTTCTTTTCAACAGGCTCACAGATACTTAACTCAAAGGTTTGTAGAGATCCAATGAGTTCGTCCATCTTCATGTTGCTGATTCTTGGGCTTCCTCTATGGCAGTTACCTTCATATCAAATCGCTTAGGCAGTGATCTGAGGATCTTTCTTTCTAATTTTTCTTCAGAAATTTTTTCTCCTAAGACTCCTGAGTTATTTGAAATCTTAAGGACATTCATATAGAATTCATAAATAGTTTCGTCCTTTTTCATCTTTAGATTTTCAAACTAAGTGGTAAGCATTTGAAGTCTCGACATCTTTACCTTGGATGTGCCTTCATGTGCCGTTTTGAGAATATCCCATGCTTCTTTAGCTAGTTCACAGTGTTGCACAAGCCTGAATATGTTCTTGTCAATTCCATTGAACAAGGCACTTAGGGCCTTGGAGTTGCCCAAAGCTAACTCTTCTTCAGTTTTGTTCCATTTTGCTTCAGGAATTAGAACAATGGTTCCATCTTCCATGACCTTTTCAGGATGTTTCCACCCGCTTTCCACAGCTCTCCAGGCCTTGCTGTCCACACACTTTATGACTGCTACCATACGAGGTTTCCAGTAGTCATAGTTAGAGCCATCCATGATGGGTGGTCTATTCCCAAACACTAACAGTTCTTTCTCCATAGTACCAGAATTTTGTTATCTCTAGATCTCACCCAGATGTAAATAGGCATGGTGCCTGCTCTGATGCCAATTGAAAATTCTAATAACTCACGCTGGATGTCTTACTGGATGTTATGACATCCACAATTATGCAACATAAAACGTTAAGACAGAAGCGCATAAAAACAATAAAGAACACATAGAATTGTTTACCCAGTTCGGTTCAAACAACCTACTCTAGGGGGCTACCAAGCCAGGGAGGGAATCCAATATAAGCATAATTAATTTGGAGTTAAACTCCCCCGTTTACAACTCCTCACTTAAAACCTACCCAATGAAATTCCAACCTATTCCTAGACCTGAGTATCTCCACTCACTCCCCCTCAATCACAACAGTGATTACAAATAAACATAAAACAATTCAGAGAGAAGACACACTTCAAACACACACTTTAATCTTCTTAAAAGCTTCAATCAAGAGACACACACTCATGCTTAAAATCTTAGAGTGACAAATAACATAAACAACTATTCCAACGCAATCATCAAAGACAATTGCTTAGAGTACAAGAGACAGCTACAGAACTATGGTTCTTCACAATTAACAATCCTTCTCTCTGTGTTCAAAATTAGGATTACAGACTTTTTATATGCAGCTCTTGGGCCTTGGGCCTTTTTAGAAACACATTAGGGTTAACCAAGTTAACCTAATTCACACGCCATCTGGTTGTTACAAAATATGCTGTCAGCAAAATCTTCTGGATGAAATATTCAGCACACAATAAAAGGTTTCCTAAATTGTAGATTGAGAGAAATTAGGAAACACAATTAATAAAATATAACAGCTCCTGCTGTCAGACAAGGATGTCATGATATCGGTCATGACATACACCAGAACCTGTATTAGCTAAACACAAATGCAACCTGCATTACACATTTAAAATCATGTCATGACATCAGTCAAGACATTAAACACCCAGGTATGTTTTACCACAAATGCAGCCAACATGAAAACATCTAAAATGGTCATTGACACTCATGCGTTGGGTTCAGTTACTACTTTGTTTGCTTATTTGAATTATCCAATTGATATCTTTGGTAGGGAGTTCAAAATGGATTTAGTGTGCCTTCCGTTAGAATAACTTGACGTTATTCTGGGAATAAACTGGTTGGAATTAAACCGAGTCTATATTAATTGTTTTACAAAGACGGTGATCTTTCCTGGAGATAGTAGTGTCGAGGATTTGGAGATGACTACTAAGAAAGTGAATGAAGCGGTTAGGGATGGGGCTTCCATGTTCATATTATTTGCATTAATGGAAGGGAAGGGAAAAGCGGTGATTAGTGAACTACCGGTGGTACGTGACTTTCCAAAAGTTTTCCAAGAAGATGTTAGAGAGTTACCACCTGAGAGGGAAGTGGAGTTTGCTATCGAATTGATTCCTGGAACTAGTCTTGTGTCGATGGCGCCTTATCGTATGTCAGCTTTTGAGTTGACTGAATTGAAGAGTCAATTAGAAGAGTTGTTGGAGAAAGAATTTATTCGTCCTAGTGTGTCGCCGTGGGGTGCGCTAGTGTTGTTAGTAAAGAAGAAAGAAGGCTCGATGAGGTTGTGTGTGGATTATAGACAGTTGAATAAAGTAACTATCAAGAATCGGTACCCATTTCCGAGGATTGATGATTTGATGGACCAGCTAGTCGGGGGGAGTGTATTTAGTAAAATTGATTTGAGGTCTGGGTATCATCAGATTCGGGTGAAGGCAGATGATATTCAGAAGACCGCATTCAAGACAAGGTATGGTCATTACGAATATACAATGATGCCACTTGGGGTTACTAATGCACCTGGTGTTTTTATGGGATATATGAATAGGATTTTTCATCCTTATCTTGATAAGTTTGTTGTGGTGTTTATTGATGATATTCTGATATATTCCAAAAGCAAAGAAGAGCATTCGGAGCACCTGAAAATTGTATTGGCATTGTTGAAAAAGAAGAAGCTTTATGCTAAACTATTGAAGTGTGAATTCTGGTTAAGTGAAGTAATTTTTCTTGGTTATTTAATTTCCAAGAACGGTATTGCAGTTGATCCGACGAAGGTAGAAGCGGTATCTCAGTGGGTAGCGTCGAAGTCAGTTTCTGAGATTTGTAGTTTTCTTGGTCTTACAGGTTACTATCAGAAGTTTATAGAAGGATTTTCGAAGTTAGCATTGCTGTTAACTAAGTTGACTAGAAAGGGTCAAGCGTTCATTTGGGATTCGAAATGTGAAAAAGGATTCCAAGAGTTAAAGAAGAGGTTAACTAGTGCTCCTATCATGATTTTTCCGAATCCGGCGGAATCTTTTGTGGTATATTGTGATGCTTCACTAATGGGATTAGGTGGTGTATTAATGCAGAATCAAAAGGTTGTGTTTTATGCGTCGAGACAACACAAAATGCATGAAAAGAATTATCTGACTCATGATTTAGTTGGCAGCGGTGGTATTTGTATTGAAATTATGGAGACATTATTTGTATGGTTCAAGGTTTGAAGTGTTTAGCAATCACAAGAGTCTGAAGTAACTCTTTGATAAAAAAGAGCTTAATATGAGGCAGAGAAGGTGGTTAGAATTTCTTAAAGATTATGATTTTGGGCTGAATTACCATCCGGGTAAAGCGAATGTTGTTGCTGATGCGTTGAGTAGGAAGTCTTTACATATGTCTATGCCAATGGTGCGAGAATTGGATTTAATTCAACAGTTTCGAGATTTAAGTTTGGTATGTGAAGGTACTCCTAATAGTGTTAAGTTGGGTATGCTAAATCTAACAAGTGGTATTCTTGACGAAATTAGAGAGGGTCAGAAAATTGTTGTTGAGTTGGTTTGAAATTCTGGTATGACAGACTCGGGATGTCACTGTTGCACCCCAAAATTTGCTCACCCAATTTTCAACCACTTGTAGGCTTCTCATTCATTAGCATGTGCATTCATGCATAAGGAAGGGATCAATATATTATGATATTCCTGAGTTTTCTCAAGATAGAGAAAGGGCATTCAACAGCTATGGCAAGAGAAGTTTTTGTCCTGAAGGATCAATTGTTGAAGCATCACCTTGAATTAGGTTTTTTTGATTGATTGAGGCATTGAAGGTGTGTATGAGCCAATTCATTGAGACTTTGCTCTCTCTTTATCATTTGAGATATCTTTGTTCAAGGATTTTGTCAAGATAACCAGAGGAATTAGGCTTTTGAAATTTGGTCATTATCCTCCTAAGACAAAGATAAGAAGTAGGGTTTTGGATTTAATCAGGTTTGCTTAGAGTTCTTGAGCCAATTCTTTTTCCATGATGTCTATGTGTTCTTAAGAATCCATGATTGAAGATTTGATCATCAATTTTGAGTGAAAAGGGATCAATTGACCTAAAAGGGCAAAATGGTCTTTTTACCTAAAAGTCAAATAAAGTCAAAGTTGACCAAGTGGACTTTTGGTCAACATGAAGTTCATAGACCATATTTTCATATGAAATGATCATTGATGAGTGAAAATCATGAGAAATGGAGGTTTTGAAGTTTACTTGAATGGTAAGATACTTGGATGATAAAAAAATTTCCAAGTGTTGGATGATTTTTGCCTAACTTTGAATGACCATAACTTCTTTGTTTTTTATCGGATTTGGGTGACTCCTTTGGGATATTAAAGAGGAGAATGAGATCTACAACTTTGTCTCTTATAAATATTTTGCATTTTGTAATGATAATTAAAAGATATAGGCCTTAGAAGTTCGGGTCATTTCAAGTCATGTTGGGTAAATTGCCAGGCAGTTGCTGTGCCATGCCCAGGAATTTCATCAAACAGTTGGTGGGCCAAATGTGCAAGCTTTTTTCTTATAATTGAAGAAACTTTTGAAAGAATAAATGAAAGGAAATTGTAAATGGCCATGTAAGCTTCACAACACGCTTGGAATCACTTCAATTAGCCAAAAATGATAGAGATATGATTCTTGGAAGATGAGGTTTCAAAACTGATTTATGCCCAGCCATGCAGGCCCATGCACGTGCACATCCATCATTGTAATTTCTTTTATTTCTCAACTTTGTGTCTAGAGTTCTCCATGATGAAAACTCCAAATTCTAAAATTCAAAGCACTATGATCATCTACATGGAAAGGGCTTTCCAAAGGCCTCTCTAACATTCAAAATGCTCGAGTAAATTTAGAGAAATGTGAGCCACAAGTTAGCTGGTTGTCCGTTTTGGCTTTTGGTTAATTTGGTGAGTATTTGGTTATTGTTTGTACTCAGTTATGAAAGCACATGAGAGGCACGAATTCTACACTTTATAACTTACCAAAAGAAGCCAAAAAAAGTCACACACACACAAGTCATGGTACCATCCCTATCATGTATTGCCATTTTTGGCAAAATTCTCTCAAAAAGAGGAAAGCACCCCATGTGACCACCAAGCCAGCTCATCACCTCATGCTTTTTCCATTCACCCACACTCTCTTTGAGCTCACTAAAACGCATAGTATTGCTCAGCTTCTCAACATGAATCATGTATTCTGTTTCTAAAATTTTTTGTAAAAAATGGTGGATCCGTGACTTTAAGGCTCCTTTTCTCCATCATCTAGCCTCTGTTTTGATTCATATTTTTGATGGTTGTGTTCTTGGAATTTAGATCTACAACTTTGTTTTTTACAATTTCGAATTTCGTTGAGAAATGAATGAGTTATGGTTGCTTAAAGATTGCATGAGATATGTTTGGATCTAGGGCTTTCATGTTTTGTTCTACTGGTTTTCATGTTTTTTTATGTTTTCCATGAAGAAGATGATGTGGTGGCATGCATTGATTGGGTGTTGCTTTGTTTTGTCATCTAGTGACTTAAAAAGAAGGTGACCCATTGATGCACATTAGCACATATGTGTCGCTACCCGCGAAAAATGGAATCAGAGTCGCCACTAATATATTTATCCCATCAAGGGAAAGGAATACTAGGAAACCTAACTCAGAATAAGAACAGGGTCTTTCGACCAGAGAACAGGGCACGGGAGTCGGTTACGCGAGGGGAAGGTGCTAGCACCCCTCACGCCCATCGTACTCAATGGTATCCACCTATGTTTGTTTCTATCTAAAGGGTGTATATCTATGTCTAAACCTGAATGCGAATGAATGCAAAAGAAATACGGGGAAAAGAAGGAATTATTTACAAGTGTGCTCGCTTAGGCCCCGCGACCCAATGCCTACGTATCCCATTAAAGGAATCAGAGCGACCGTAGTTCAGCTCCATAGTTTCCATTTGTTTTGTGTTTTTTAGTTGAACAGAGGTTAAGGTCATAATCCACGATGCTCGACCTTTGGAGACTTATACGCCTATTTTTGGAAAGGACTTAACTTGTCCTTTAGCGCCTAACAAGGCAAAAGAATGAACTTGGGTTTGTGTTTTTTATGTAACTACATGATGAACAAAACCCAATACAAGGTTTCTCACCACTTCGTCACTTTGTTTTAATTCGAGCCTTTATTAGGTGTTTTAAATGTTTTTGGTTGGGTATTTTTTAAGGGAATTTACTTTGCGATTAGAATCACATACAATGTATAATGATCGAGAAGCAGATTAGGGAATGAATCCCACTCACTTCTATCCCATTATATAATGTTCAAGAAACAGATTAGGGAATGAATCCCACTCATTTCTATCCCATTAACTAATGTTTGAGAAACAGATTAGGGAATGAATCCCACTCATTTCTCTCCCATTAAGTAGTGACCGAGAAACAGATTAGGGAATAAATCCCACTCATTTCTATGCCACTAAGTGATTGAGAAACAGATTAGGGAATGAATCCCACTCATTTCTCTATCACTTTCTTAATGTGATTCGCCTCTTTATTTATTAGTGTTTTAAAGTTGAAAAGAAAAAGAATGAACAAAGGGGAACTAACCTATTCTCTAATCTAAGTTATTCTATTCTACAAGTGGCCCTAAGGTCAAGGATAAGGGATCTCTACCTATGTTATCATGCATAGATTACAACCTAAGTTGTTCTATGTGACTAATCTTAATGAAGATTGAAGTCACCACCCTAAGGGAACATGGTAAGCATATAGTAAGAGATAAGAAAAAGCAAAAAGCAAGGTAGGTGACTTAATGAAGTCCCTAACCAAGTCTACTCCTAAGAGAGACTACACACAATGAATCCCAAGAGAAAACAAACCACAAAAGGTGGAGGAAGAACAAACAACCGTCGCCTCTTAAACTAACAACAATCAAAGTGTACAAGAAGAGGAAAAGCATGAGAAAGAGGGGAGAAAGCCCTAGGGCAGTAGCAAACCAAGGAAATTAGTGTCCTAAATCAAACACAAAAGCATCGTGGCATCACACGAAAATATTCACAAGAAGTTACCAAAGTATCGCATGAATTGTTACTTAACAACTAGCAAACAAACATCAATTAGTCAAAACAAAAAGCGAATGAAAGCATGAGCTAAGTTTGAGGTCAGTAGCATGTTATGGTATTTATAGTTCTAAGGCATTATGCCAATCTATGTTAGTCAATTAGCTTGAAGCAACACAAAGTTCTAACAAAAACTAGACAAAACTAGGTCAAAACTAGTTAGTACATTCAAATAGTGAATGAAGTTAGAAAAATGTAATCAAATGATGGAAATCAGTAACTAATAACCTCTAATAGATGTCTAAGCAACAATGAAATCATGTCAAGAAGTCTCATACAAAATTATAGGTCATTTGGACAAGTTATGGTACAATCGTTAGCCAAAAGCAAGTTATTTACATGTGAGAAAGAAAAATCAAGTAAAATAAGAAAACATGACTTAAAAAAAATTCAACTCCAGGTCCTAGGACCTCTAAACATCCCTAATTATATGTACAAAAAGGAACCAACATTATTGCATGAATGCGTTTCAATTTGAGGGCACAAACGCCACAATTATCTATTAGAAACGCATGTTAATCGGGTTAAAAGAAACTAACCAAATACCAATCAAAACAAAGAATTAGGAATTCATTTTTTACACACAATATCATGGATTAGTCTACTGAAACTACACAAAAATTGGCAATTATATTCTATCCCTAAGGCCTCTAATCAAATTGATTTGTAAAACATAGCAAACATGCGAAAATATGAACATATCTAAGAAAAAGATTTATTAAAAATAGGAAAAACAATTTCTAAAAATCTATAAAAAATACTACAATATCTACACACGCTAAACTATCTAAAATATTTTTTTGTTCATTTTTTATTTCAACCAAAACGGATTTATGAATTAAAAGTTGAAGGGAAAACAAAATTGACAATAAAAGAACTTAAAGCAAGCAGGGAGGTGAGAAAGCAATTTTGCGATGAACTATGATATGTTAACCAGCGCATGGGCCTGATTAGAGGAGGTGTAGATAACAAGTATGCCAAGCCCATTGACTTGCGTGGCCCAGCATCACCGTTCTTTCATTTTTATTATTTAATTCAACATTTATTTATTCCATACAACATGTTATTATTATCACTTATCATATGGTATACATGAAAAAGACAAACGTAACATAGCAACTTATCATCAATCAGTCCATTTAATTTTAAGTCACAAGAGGACAAAAGAAGCTATCAACCAATCGCTGCATGCCAAATCACCCTTCAATCATAGGAATAAGAACAAAACTGAAATAAAATGGGAACTAGACGAATCATATGCTGCCACCTACACAGACGGAGCTGGGAAGAAAGAAAAAAACAGACGTCGGAGATTCCTTCTCCGGTCGACTTCCCCGGCCTATTCCACGGCGGAGCCCCACGATAAAACCCAGAAACTAAAACCGCCGCCACTATCCCGCTCGGAATTTCACTCCGAGCACAGATCCGGTGTTCGTTTTCCCTAATTCTCTCTCTATCTCCCAAACCGAAAGCAACATTAAAACCCTAATATTCAAGACCTTCATAAAAATCAAAGCTATGCATACCAATTCAACCACTGTCACGCATAGATTTCAATTATACGAGTTAACCGTTCAAACCAGCACTATTTCACACAAACATAAATCAAATTTCGAGATCCAAAGTTCATGCAGAATGCAACATACACTGGAGAACATGGTGGTCTAATTCCTAACCCAATCCCTGATGACGGGTTCCAGGCCTATATGCTTCTAATGCAAGGGATCTGAATACTTACTTGAAAGGTTTTCTTTTTTTTGATCAAGATTTGAAGAGAAACTTTGAATGCCTTCTTTGTTCTTTGATGATGAAGAACCTTGCTATACGTATCTTGTTCCTTGTTCTTTGATGATGATGAATATGAAGAACTCAGATATGATGAGGGACTTGGATCTTGACATCCTTACTAGTGATGGTGGCAATGATTGTGTTAAGAGAAGGATGATGATGATGGTTGAATGTGATAGAGGAAATGGTGAAAGATGAATGGTGAGGATGAAGGTTAATGTGGTGGTTATAGGTGGTGGGGGTTGCTCGGAGAAGTTTGTTGAGGGAGGTTGTTACGGTGAGAGAGGGATGAAGTGAGAGAGAGGCATAGAGAGAGCAAGAGAATGGTGAGAGAGAGATGAGATTTTAAACTGGAAAAAGAAAATGAAGCTCTGCCCCCATTTTGTGAAGAACCTTTTGCTTTTATACATGAAGTGCATATGTGTTATGGTGGGGTACAAGTGTAGTGGATATTTCAATCTTAATGAGCAAGTTTTCCCATTTGTAGTAAGCTCCTTGCAATGCTTTTTTTGTTTTCAGAGTGCTGCATGGCCACAATGAGAAACATACTGATGCTATTACTATGCACGCTGCAGCAACTACAAGTAAACTTTGTCAAATTGAATGCTTGCTATGCTGACTTTGTGTGTCTATATTCCTTTCCATGAGCCACCATTCGTTTCAAACTTATGCTCAAATTAAAGAGGGTATGGAACTGAGAAAATTTGATGTTGAAAGTGTCTTGAGAAAACACTTATGAGTGTGAGAAAAATATTTATGAACTCATGGTGTCACCACTACCAAAGCCCTGCGCGCGTGCCCTGAGTTTATGATCACGTCCTTGTCCAAGCGTGACTTGGCTAGGGCGCTACTTTAGTGACTAGTATCCGGCTCCACACATACCCGAATTCCATGATTTTTGTCTTGTTGGGTAGAGGACATGGGGGATAAGAGAATTGCGTTAGACTTGCTTTTACATGACCCTTGTACCTTTCCAGAATTAGATTTGAAAATGACCCACCACCTGTTCGATCAAAATCCTCGCGTGCCCAGAAATTTTGACTCACATTTATCTCCACGCATGGATTTGTCGAGGCATGACTTTGAATCTCTCTAATTTATTCAATACTTGCTCAATCTCCATGATTTTGGTGCTAATTGAAAGAGGGCATGGAAGAGAGTGGATATGTTTCATTTTTGATTCAAGATAACGCTTGTATTCTTCTAGAACTGGCTCCAAAGATGACACGCCACGTGTTCGATTAAATGCTTGCACATGACCAGGAATTTGCTCAGCAGCTTGTCTTGCATTCAGTGTTATTTGTCTTGCATTCTAGACCTCAAATCAAAAAAATTTCAACTACAAAATTGTAGTATGCCATGAGTAGAATACTTTTGATTTTGACCTTGTCTTGAAATGATGCCTAGAACCATGTGTAAACCGGCCATAAAGTTGAACACTTGACCATTTTTTTAAAAACTCAAAATAATTCTAAGTGCACCAACTTTCTTTTTATGGCAACTTCAATTTTCAACTAACTTTCCAATTTTGGCAATCTTGACATTTTCTTGATTTTATTTATTTTGCTGACTTTCTTTGACCAATTTTCCACCAAAAGTCAATATTTGACAGTTGACTCTGACTTTGACCAAAAAGTCAACTTTTCCTGATTTTTCTGATTCCAGATGAATTTCCCGATTAATCAATTTTCGATCCAATTCTCAACCAATTTTCAACCAAATAAACTCCAGTGAATGATATTTCTTCAAGACAACCATATTTTCGCATCCACAAACATTTCCTGATTAAATCTTGACCCAAAAGTCAACAGGGTTGACTTTGGTCAAAAACCCTAATTTGAAAGCCCTGATGAATATGAGATTTGTATCTCTTAACCTGAGCTTTGACTCGGAGAGAATAAAAATCCTGATTTTAGGAGTATGGCAATGTAAATGATCCTCTATAATCAGACTTCAAGTCTTTCTTTCTGAACCAAGAAATTTTCTCCGTAGGAGCTCTTTTTTGTCTCTCTTCTTGAACAGTAACTGTGATATGGATGAATGTGATGGGCGAATGTCCTAGATGTGATATGCACATGAATGTAATATGAAAGCCAATTGGATATAAATAAGTGGGCAAATTTTGGGGTGCAACAGCTGCCCCTATTCAATCTTCTTGGACCTGTATGTATGAACGACACAAGTTCTAGACATGAGAGGTGTAAGTGGATTGAATACCCAAAAGTACCATCGAAATTTGCATTTTGTGGTAAAGCAAAGAATATTGAGTATTATCAAAGGATACCAGCCGAAGGTGGACCTTAAACAAATTGCTAACCTTAGTTAGACTTGAAAGGAACACAATCTAAGAGTGACTTGATAAAGGATGAAACCAGCCGAAGGGGAATCCGATCCTAATTTCTAACCTCAGTTGGACTTCAAAGGGAGACACAACCGGAGGGTGACTCTACAAAGGATGAAACCAGCCGAAGGGGAATCCGATCCTAATTTGCTAACCTCAATTAGACTTCAAAAAGAGACACAGCCGAAGGGTGACTCAACAAAGGATGAAACCAGCCGAAGGGGAATCCGATCCTAATTTGCTAACCTCAATTAGACTTCAAAAAGAGACACAGCCGAAGGGTGAATTAGACTTCAAAAAGAGACACAGCCGAAGGGTGACTCAACAAAGGATGAAACCAGCCGAAGGGGAATCCGATCCTAATTTGCTAACCTCAATTAGACTTCAAAAAGAGACACACCCGAAGGGTGACTCAACAAAGGATGAAACCAGCCGAAGGGGAATCCGATCCTAATTTGCTAACCTCAATTAGACTTCAAAAAGAGACACAGCCGAAGGGTGACTCAACAAAGGATGAAACCAGCCGAAGGGGAATTCGATCCTAATTTGCTAACCTCAATTAGACTTCAAAAAGAGACACAGCCGAAGGGTGACTCAACAAAGGATGAAACCAGCCGAAGGGGAATCCGATCCTAATTTGCTAACCTCAGTTAGACTTCAAAAAGAGACACAACCGAAGGGTGACTTAACAAAGGATGAAACCAGCCGAAGGGGAATCCGATCCTAATTTGCTAACTTCAGTTAGACTTGAACAAAGAGACGTAGCCGAAGGACGACTCCAAAAGGAAGAAACCAGCCGAAGGGGAATCTTACCAAATTGCTAACCTCAGTTAGACTTCAAAGAGAGACACAGCCGAAGGGTGACTCCAAAAGGAAGAAACCAGCCGAAGGGGAATCTTACCAAATTGCTAACCTCAGTTAGACTTCAAAGAGAGACACAGCCGAAGGATGACTCGAGATCTGAAAGGGTATGCCAATAATCATTGGACTTGGCTGAAGTATTGTTATTGAAGAAGACTAGTAACGACTAGACTTTATTGGGGATGTTTATGAACACTGAATTTGAAGGCGATGCCAATAACCATTGGGCTTGACCGAAATAAAGGCTAGTGACAACTAGAAACAATCAGGGGATGCTAGTAAATACTGGGCTTTCAAGAAGATATTGATGCTTGCGAAGCATAAGAATTACATGGATCCCTCAGGCCAAAGGCGGGGTGTAACCCTTCAAGGGTGGCAATCACTCGAATTGCCACACACATAGTGTGGATTTCAAATGGTTGAAAAATGAGATGGGTTGAATGCCCACCCTCATTCGCACTCTGTTATGCACGCAGCATGTGGGAAAATAACCAAAACGAGACTAGTAACGACTAGACTCGACACGCGAATGACAGTAACCACTGAACCTTCGAGGAGGTGATGACGCTTGCGAAGCATAAAAGTTACATGGGTCCCACAGGCCAAAAGGCGGGGTGTACTCTTCAAGAGTGGCATTCACTCGAGTTGCCACACACCAAGTATGATTACCCAAATGATTGAAAAATGAGATGGGTTGAATGCCCATCCTCATTCGCACTCTAATCTGCACGCAGCATACGGGAAAATAACCAAGACGAACTTGCAAGAAGCAAGAGGTATCCCTTATGCGAAAGGCATTAAGGGGACTCACAAAAAGTGAATACAAAGAGAACACTGGTGACGACCAGACTCTAATAGATGCTGCCAGTAAACACTGGTCTTTGAAAGAGGTATCGTTATTCACGGAACATAAGAACTACATGGTTCCCTCAGGCCAAAAGGCGAGGTGTAATTCTACAAGAGTGACAATCGTCCGAATTGCCACACACAAAGTATGGGTTATCCAAACGATTGAGCTCGGCAAACGGGAAGTAACCATCGAGACAATGATCTGACGAAACAAGACTTTGTATCCAATCCACAATGGAGAGAGAAAGTGAGACTTCTTCTGGGGATATATTACCTTGTGCTTTTTAGAGCACATACAAACTTAGCTTATGCATTGATGCATGTTTGACTTTTTCTATGGCGTAATGCTCCATATTTATGGAAATGCTACGCAATTTTGTAGATGCAATGTGAATGCAATGATTACTATATGTAGAGATAACGAGGGCCCTTTAGAGAATATTCCACTGACTTGTCACCTGAACTTCGTCTCAGACCTCGGGAGAGGTAAACACCAAGGAGAATCCCCTTAGTGTTAAGAACTCTGTGAGGGTGCCAATAGACATTGGACTTTAACTTGCAGGATATACTTCTGATTGTTGACTTGAAGAATACTTCTAACTTCTCACCATGTGCCATTGCTTGGATAATTTTTGACATGAGGAGATTCCCTCGATTCACCATGTTAGGGATGAGAAATTCGGATAAGGAACTGTTTATGGGATGAGTGGAACAACTCCGAGGAGAAATAAACTCCTATACTTGGGGAGAGAATGAATTCTCAGGAGAAATAAACTCCTATGCTTGAGGAGGGACTTTTCTAGGAGAAATAAACTCATATGCTCGATGAATGGTACTAACTCTTAGGAGAAATAAACTCCTATGCTTGGGGAGAGACTTTTCTAGGAGAAATAAACTCCTATGGAATCAACTCTTAGGAGAACTAAACTCCTATGCTTGGGGAGAGAGTAACTTGTTGGGGAAAAGCATTGTGATACTTCTCCACTTTGTGATGGCCAACTGCACTTTACAAGTGAATGACGGTTTCTTTAATACAAACCGAAAGAGTATGCCCCAGGCTGCCTGACTTGTGGAGATATCTGATTTAAGAAGACATTTGCCTCGAAAGGATCCTTACACCACAATTACTTGAGAAAATCTGCCCCAGCATATTCATACATTTAAAATGGTTCCTATTGATCAACAGGTCCTTGAAGGGATTCGTCGAATCTCGACATAACGGCCCCAGATTGACTGAATTTTGAGAGAGACGTCTCGACATCAATACTTCAGATTGATTGAAATCAAGAGAGAGATTCCTCGACTTGATAAACCCTGACTGGTTGAATTTAAGATGTCAAACCTTGATTTGCTTGCCCCAGATAGGCCGAACTCACGAGAGAGATTCCTCTTCGTGACTGCCCCTGATTATGTACATCTTATCATGATCCTCAAGTCTACTTCCTTTGAAGTCAACCAAACTATGGAAGCAACTTTATCACGCTCAATGGAGTTTTCAAACTCTTCCCCTCAGGGTACTTAATCAAAATGCATCTACTCCACCGAATATTCAAACTTCTCCCCTCAGGGTACTTAATCAAAATGCATCTACTCCACCGAGTTATTCAAACTTCTCCCCTCAGGGTAGCCAATCAAAGACAATATCAAACTGATCAGGCTCAACGGAGTGTTCAGGCACTTGATTTGATAATCAAACAACGAGGGCATCAAACTGCACATGCTCAATGGAGTATTCAGGCAACTCCCCTCAGGGTAACCAATCAAAGAAGGTGTCAACTGATTATGCTCAATAGAGTCTTCAGGCAACATGCCCCATTATATCAGTCTCTGAAATGATTTCTTTTTACTCTAAGGAGTTCTCAAGTCCTTTTACTTTGACATGATCAAGCTCGACATGGATTCTCATTGTGGAAACTTCCTTGATGTTTAAGCAAATGTCTTGTATGCAAAAGAACGTTAATTCTAAGAATGACATTTCTAATGCAAAGCTCATGCTAGTCTTGAAGTTTAAAAACTTTTTATGCAATGAGGTGGCCACCTCTTATGAATGCAAGATAAAGCGAGCATACGATACCAACATAAATATGTGTTATGCTTCATTGGGAGTCAGCTAAACGCTATCTCATTGGAATGTGTCATCAAAATAAATCCTACTTCAATTAGGACTTTTAAGGGTTGTAACTTGGCCTGGTTCATGGTTTTCCAAAAACAAAGGATTTTTAGGCTCAAAGTTATTTGGTACCCACCCCTTCATGATGTTCTCCACTCCTAAGTTCAATTAACTCAACATGAGTGCTCATCCCTCACAAGGAATTTTGAAACGGTTGAGGAATCAATGAGGTTTTTGGACATGGCAGTCGCTCACCTTTTATTCTTCTGATTCATTATCACACGACTTTGTTCTTTCTTTATTTTCACCATCATTTTACTTCTTATTTCTATATATTTTTCTTTTCATTTTTCATCGTTCTTTCTTTGCTTTCTTTTTTCTTTCTTTTTTTTTTTGAACAAGTCGTGTGACCTCGCATTGTCTTTGATTCATTGGAAGTGATTGCGACTGCCTCATTCCATGATTGATGAAGGGTTACCATTGTGGTACCGTCATCTTTTGTCCTCTTGGTAGGTGAAGGATAACCATCACGGTTTTGACTCTCCACAACCTTTTGAAGGATAACCATTGTTGTATCCTTAGATGCCTATCATTTGTGAGTTTTGAACACTTGATCAAGTTAAATGAACACTACCCTGCCCCAGGGTTAAGATAAAGGGTTTTTTCCGATCAAAAAAGAAACTCCTACTTCAAGTCTCAAAGGGGTTAATCGAGGGTCTATCTCCCTTATATCTCCGGTGTTTGGGGATTTGAAACAATGCCTGTACATCCTCAGTAGGATTTTATTCAAAAACACACACTTAGGGATTTTGCATTTTTATATCATCATTCTCCCTCTGCTCGTTGCCTAAGCAAGCAACAAGTAAAATTGGTATCGTAATGCCAAAAACACATTTTTTTTGAGTGAAAATGAATGGATTACTTCAAGACAAACATAAACAATGTATTATGGTTTTCATTCAGAAATTAACAAATTTTTACATGCTAGCAATGCTTAAATAAACAATGGAATGTTGCCAATGAGAATGCAATAAAGATCTTAAATGGATGCCATTTTTTAGGAGACTTGACTCCGTATGGACTTATTGCTCTCGAATGCCTTTTGCAGTTTTGATACCCCATTGAGACTTTAGTATAAGCACAAACCTCTTGGAGTGAATGTGGTTGTTCTAAAATCAGTGAGGACTTGAATTCTGCCTTTGAATGTCCTACTACCTTCAGTTGAATGGCTAGGTGCCCTAGCATGGTAGCCACTTAGCATTATCATATGTTCCTTCCACACATTTTAGATTACTTCCCAGAAGAAAATTCCAACAAAGGCGTACATGAGTGGTGCAATTTGCCTTACTTTAGGGATTCGAGCAATGCAAATGATGCAATACTCAAGATAGACAATGTCTTGCTTATCCCTCGGTCGGGAGCCCCAAGCAATTTCCACATATATGTACAAGAGATGATTACCACTTTGGCTTGCATGTCCAGACTATCCAGAGAGAGAATAAATGACCTTTGCATCTCTTGACATTAAACACTTGGCACAATCCAACAATGTCTAAATCAACGGAGTCAAAATCTTTTATGGCTTTCAACTTTTTCTCCAAGAGGTGGAACCTTTTTTCATTTTCAATAATCGGAAACTCGAAGAATTCAATGATGTGAATTCTCCTTACCAAGGATAGGAATCTCAACATTACTTCAGACATGCTGATTCAAAAGACCTTCTCTTGAGGTGAGATTAACATTGCATTTGGCCTCTGAGGAACTTGTCTCAATTCTTCCTTGTCTAAGAGAAAACTCTTGAATAATCTCCATACACTGATTCAGGTTAATCCCCATTCCTGTCCTCATCTCATTCAAGTACTCACGGATTTGTTCCGTTTTTAACTTTCAAGCACGTAGTGGTAAGAAGTCATTTGCATTGTTGCTGAAACCAGAACTTGAGTAGAAAGGGCCCCCATAAGCTTCTGAGAGAACTATGAAATGCATGATAGTATGAATGCATGTTTCATTTCTAAGGGATCCTAAAGTCTTTTCATCAACTTTTGTTTCTCTTTTATTCTTTTTTTTTGCATATAATATATTTTCTTTTTCTCTTTTCCACCTTTTCTACTTTTTTTTATTTCCTCTTTTTTGGAAATAGACTTTAGAATCCCCCACAAATGAAATGGATAAAGTAATGATGTTATGCAATGCAAAAGCATGGGATCAAGGTCCATATAATCCGAGTAACCACTGTACAATCCTCTGAATAACTGATGTAAAGCCTCGGTAGGTCAAATGTCATGAGATCAAAGGTCCGACACCTTTTTGAATACCAGGAGAACCAATAGTCACCAACGGTACCTGTCATGTATATCCCACCCCACTCACAGGTGAGTCTAGGTCAAGGTAGGTCAAAAGGTCTCCAGCGTTAACAACTCTCCTGAAACACTATCATTGTTGCAAATACATGCCAACAATGGTATCCCATTCGAGTCTCGACTGGTCGTGGGTCTCATGATCGCAATCAACAGAACCTGACATTCTGTTGGCGTCATGACTATCCACTCTATCCTAGGTATCCTATGTGTCAACTCTGGCCTGGGTATTGGGCCTTTTACCTCATAAAACATCCCACCCAACCTGCAAACAGAGAAAATATGTGGCCCCCCCGGGGACCCATAATATAGTCCAGATGCATGCGGAAAGTAAACATGATATGCAAGCAAGAAAGTAAACATGACATGCAAACATATATACAGGATGTGAACATATAAGCAAACAAAGAAACACCCAATAAACAAAACAAACAAAGGCTAGGATCGACTCGCTAAGAATGGACCAGCACAGGTCTATCACATCCCCAGCAGAGTCGCCAGCTGTCGCTACCGTGAAAAATGGAATCAGAGTCGCCACTAATATATTTATCCCATCAAGGGAAAGGAATACCAGGAAACCTAACTCAGAATAAGAACAGGGTCTTTCGACCAGAGAACAGGGCACGGGAGTCGGTTACGCGAGGGGAAGGTGCTAGCACCCCTCACGCCCATCGTACTCGATGGTATCCACCTATGTTTGTTTCTATCTAAAGGGTGTATATCTATGTCTAAACCTGAATGCGAATGAATGCAAAAGAAATACGGGGAAAAGAAGGAATTATTTACAAGTGTGTTCGCTTAGGCCCCGCGACCCAATGCCTACGTATCCCATTAAAGGAATCAGAGCGACCGTAGTTCGGCTCCATAGTTTCCATTTGTTTTGGGTTTTTTAGTTGAACAGAGGTTAAGGTCACAATCCACGATGTTCGACCTTTGGAGACTTATACGCCTATTTTTGGAAAGAACTTAACTTGTTCTTAAGCGCCTAACAAGGCAAAAGAATGAACTTGGGTTTGTGTTTTTTATGTAACTACATGATGAACAAAACCCAATACAAGGTTTCGCACCACTTCGTCACTTTGTTTTAATTCGAGCCTTTATTAGGTGTTTTAAATGTTTTTGGTTGGGTATTTTTTAAGGGAATTTACTTTGCGATTAGAATCACATACAATGTATAATGATCGAGAAGCAGATTAGGGAATGAATCCCACTCACTTCTATCCCATTATATAATGTTCAAGAAACAGATTAGGGAATTAATCCCACTCATTTCTATCCCATTAACTAATGTTTGAGAAACAAATTAGGGAATGAATCCCACTCATTTCTCTCCCATTAAGTAGTGACCGAGAAACAGATTAGGGAATAAATCCCACTCATTTCTATGCCACTAAGTGATTGAGAAACAGATTAGGGAATGAATCCCACTCATTTCTCTATCACTTTCTTAATGTGATTCGCCTCTTTATTTATTAGTGTTTTAAAGTTGAAAAGAAAAAGAATGAACCAAGGGGAACTAACCTATTCTCTAATCCAAGTTATTCTATTCTACAAGTGGCCCTAAGGTCAAGGATAAGGGATCTCTACCTATGTTATCATGCATAGATTACAACCTAAGTTGTTCTATGTGACTAATCTTAATGAAGATTGAAGTCACCACCCTAAGGGAACATGGTAAGCATATAGTAAGAGATAAGAAAAAGCAACAAGCAAGGTAGGTGACTTAATGAAGTCCCTAACCAAGTCTACTCCTAAGAGAGACTACACACAATGAATCCCAAGAGAAAACAATCCACAAAAGGTGGAGGAAGAACAAACAATCGTCGCCTCTTAAACTAACAACAATCAAAGTGTACAAGAAGAGGAAAAGCATGAGAAAGAGGGGAGAAATCCCTAGGGCAGTAGAAAACCAAGGAAATTAGTGTCCTAAATCAAACACAAAAGCATCGTGGCATCACACGAAAATATTCACAAGAAGTTACCAAAGTATCGCATGAATCGTTACTTAACAACTAGCAAACAAACATCAATTAGTCAAAACAAAAAGCGAATGAAAACATGAGCTAAGTTTGATGTCAGTAGCATGTTATGGTATTTATAGGTCTAAGGCATTATGCCAATCTATGCTAGTCAATTAGCTTGAAGCAACACAAAGTTCTAACAAAAACTAGACAAAACTAGGTCAAAACTAGTTAGTACGTTCAAATAGTGAATGAAGTTAGAAAAATGTAATCAAATGATGGAAATCAGTAAATAATAACCTCTAATAGATGTCTAAACAACAATGGAATCATGTCAAGAAGTCTCATACAAAATTATAGGTCATTTGGACAAGTTATGGTACAATCGTTAGCCAAAAGCAAGTTATTTACATGTGAGAAAGAAAAATCAAGTAAAATAAGAAAACATGACTTAAAAAAAATTCAACTCCAGGTCCTAGGACCTCTAAACATCCCTAATTATATGTAAAAAAAGGAACCAACATTATTGCATGAATGTGTTTCAATTTGAGGGCACAAACGTCACAATTATCTATTAGAAACGCATGTTAATCGGGTTAAACGAAACTAACCAAATACCAATCAAAACAAAGAATTAGGAATTCATTTTTTACACACAATATCATGGATTAGTCTACTGAAACTACACAAAAATTGGCAATTATATTCTATCCCTAAGGCCTCTAATCAAATTGATTTGTAAAACATAGCAAACATGCGAAAATATGAACATATCTAAGAAAAAAATTTATTAAAAATAGGAAAAACAATTTCTAAAAATCTATAAAAAATACTACAATATCTACACACGTTAAACTATCTAAAATATTTTTTTGTTCATTTTTTATTTCAACCAAAACGGATTTATGAATTAAAAGTTGAAGGGAAAACAAAATTGACAATAAAAGAACTTAAAGCAAGCAGGGAGGTGAGAAAGCAATTTTGCAATGAACTATGATATGTTAACCAGCGCATGGGCCTGATTAGAGGAGGTGTAGATAACAAGTATGCCAAGCCCATTGACTTGCGTGGCCCAGCATCACCATTCTTTCATTTTTATTATTTAATTCAACATTTATTTATTCCATACAGCATGTTATTATTATCACTTATCATATGGTATACATGAAAAAGACAAACGTAACATAGCAACTTATCATCAATCAGTCCATTTAATTTTAAGTCACAAGAGGACAAAAGAAGCTATCGACCAATCGCTGCATGCCAAATCACCCTTCAATCATAGGAATAAGAACAAAAGTGAAATAAAATGGGAACCAGACGAATCATATGCTGCCACCTACACAGACAGAGCTGGGAAGAAAGAAAAAAACAGACGTCGGAGATTCCTTCTCCGGTCGTCTTCCCCAGCCCATTCCACGGCGGAGCCCCACGATAAAACCCAGAAACTAAAACCGCCGCCACTATCCCGCTCGGAATTTCACTCCGAGCACAGATCCGATGTTCGTTTTCCCTAATTCTCTCTCTATCTCCCAAACCGAAAGCAACATTAAAACCCTAATATTCAAGACCTTCATAAAAATCAAAGCTATGCATACCAATTCAACCACTGTCACGCATGGATTTCAAACATACGAGTTAACCGTTCAAACCAGCACTATTTCACACAAACATAAATCAAATTTCGAGATCCCAAGTTCATGCAGAATGCAACATACACTGGAGAACATGGTGGTCTAATTCCTAACCCAATCCCTGATGACGGGTTCCAGGCCTATATGCTTCTAATGCAAGGGATCCGAATACTTACTTGAAGGGTTTTCTTTTTTTTGATCAAGATTTGAAGAGAAACTTTGAATGCCTTCTTTGTTCTTTGATGATGAAGAACCTTGCTATACGTATCTTGTTCCTTGTTCTTTGATGATGATGAATATGAAGAACTCAGATATGATGAGGGACTTGGATCTTGACATCCTTACTAGTGATGGTGGCAATGATTGTGTTAAGAGAAGGATGATGATGATGGTTGAATGTGATAGAGGAAATGGTGAAAGATGAATGGTGAGGATGAAGGTTGATGTGGTGGTTATAGATGGTGGGGGTTGCTCGGAGAAGTTTGTTGAGGGAGGTTGTTACGGTGAGAGAGGGATGAAGTGAGAGAGAGGCGTAGAGAGAGCAAGAGAATGGTGAGAGAGAGATGAGATTTTAAACTGGAAAAAGAAAATGAAGCTCTGCCCCCATTTTTTGAAGAACCTTTTGCTTTTATACATGAAGTGCATATGTGTTATGGTGGGGTACAAGTGTAGTGGATATTTCAATCTTAATGAGCAAGTTTTCCCATTTGTAGTAAGCTCCTTGCAATGCTTTTTTTGTTTTCAGAGTGCTGCATGGCCACAATGAGAAACATACTGATGCTATTACTATGCACGTTGCAGCAACTACAAGTAAACTTTGTCAAATTGAATGCTTGCTATGCTGACTTTGTGTGTCTATATTCCTTTCCATGAGCCACCATTCGTTTCAAACTTATGCTCAAATTAAAGAGGGTTTGGAACTGAGAAAATTTGATGTTGAAAGTGTCTTGAGAAAACACTTATGAGTGTGAGAAAAATATTTATGAACTCATGGTGTCACCACTACCAAAGCCCTGCACACGTGCCCTGAGTTTATGATCACGTCCTTGTCCAAGCGTGACTTGGCTAGGGCGCTACTTTAGTGAATAGTATCCGGCTCCACACATACCCGAATTCCATGATTTTTGTCTTGTTGGGTAGAGGACATGGGGGAGAAGAGAATTGCGTTAGACTTGCTTTTACATGACTCTTGTACCTTTCCAGAATTAGATTTGAAAATGACCCACCACCTGTTCGATCAAAATCCTCGCGTGCCCAGAAATTTTGACTCACATTTATCTCCACGCATGGCTTTGTCGAGGCATGACTTTGAATCTCTCTAATTTATTCAATACTTGCTCAATCTCCATGATTTTGGTGCTAATTGAAAGAGGGCATGGAAGAGAGTAGATATGTTTCATTTTTGATTCAAGATAACGCTTGTATTCTTCTAGAACTGGCTCCAAAGATGACACGCCACGTGTTCGATTAAATGCTTGCACATGACCAGGAATTTGCTCAGCAGCTTGTCTTGCATTCAGTGTTATTTTTCCAAATTCATGACTTCATATCTCTCAATCTAGACCTCAAATCAAAAAAAATTCAACTACAAAATTGTAGTATGCCATGAGTAGAATACTTTTGATTTTGACCTTGCCTTGAAATGATGCCTAGAACCATGTGTAAACCGGCCATAAAGTTGAACACTTGACCATTTTTTTAAAAACTCAAAATAATTCTAAGTGCACCAACTTTCTTTTTATGGCAACTTCAATTTTCAACTAACTTTCCAATTTTGGCAATCTTGACATTTTCTTGATTTTATTTATTTTGCTGACTTTCTTTGACCGATTTTCCACCAAAAGTCAATATTTGACAGTTGACTCTGACTTTGACCAAAAAGTCAACTTTTCCTGATTTTTCTGATTCCAGATGAATTTCCCGATTAATCAATTTTCGATCCAATTCTCAACCAATTTTCAACCAAATAAACTCCAGTGAATGATATTTCTTCAAGACAACCATATTTTCGCATCCACAAACATTTCCTGGTTAAATCTTGACCCAAAAGTCAACAGGGTTGACTTTGGTCAAAAACCCTAATTTGAAAGCCCTGATGAATATGAGATTTGTATCTCTTAACCTGAGCTTTGACTCGGAGAGAATAAAAATCCTGATTTTAGGAGTATGGCAATGTAAATGATCCTCTATAATCAGACTTCAAGTCTTTCTTTCTGAACCAAGAAATTTTCTCCGTAGGAGCTCTTTTTTGTCTCTCTTCTTGAACAGTAACTGTGATATGGATGAATGTGATGGGCGAATGTGCTAGATGTGATATGCACATGAATGTAATATGAAAGCCAATTGGATATAAATAAGTGGGCAAATTTTGGGGTGCAACAATATGTTATGTTACCTTTTATTATAGAGAAATTCTATGGTGTAGTCACCTATTTGACTGCAGCGGTGAAGTCATTGCCTGACCAATCAGAATTAAGCCCTAAGCCCTAATAGTGCCACATTGGACTGAAGCATTAAATGACCCTTATTGACACTTACTGTGGTAATTTTATAGTTTGTATATTGAAACTTAGTCCCTAACATATTAATATTGTTTTTAAAATGTAATGTTTATAGACAAAATCAATTAAATTAAAACAAATTAATCAACTCAACAAATTAATCAACTCATCTCCATCTCCCTCACTTCATCATCGTGAACAGAATTTGAAAAAAAAATAATCTTCATCATCTCATCTTGGCATTTTTTCCCAACTGCAAACTCAACACAACAGTTATTGTCTCATCTTGGCATTTTTTTCCCAACACTGCAAACTCAACACAACAGTAATCGTCCCATTCAAAGGTTTGTCAAACGTAACAGGACCAAAAATCTGTTTGTGTTCGTATTGAGCACGCTGCTGCAAAGGTAAATGAGAAAATGGTTGTTATATTTGTTTGAATAGTTAAGATTTACTGATTTCAAATTGGGAATTAGGGTTTAGGATTGGGAAATAAGGTTTATGATTGAATATGTTTTATTTACATGGGTTTTATATTTGATGATTACGAAATTTCACTTTTGGTGGGTACCTTTGAATCAGGTCGATTGATTTAATAAGGGAATAAGGAATTGTGATTGATGCTTGAAATTGTTTTCTGTACATGGGTTTCCTATTTGATGATTTGGAAATTTCAATTATGTTAAGTACCTTTGATTTGAATAGGAAATTAGGTACTGTGATTTATGTTGATTTTTGGTGTGTTAACAAATGTGTTAATTCAGGTTTACCATGGAAAACACCGACCATTATGATTCCAACGACTATCGATGCCGTGATAGTGGTACATATGATTCTGAATCGGACAATGGTCAGGATGACAGTAATTCGGTGTCCAGTGCGTACCAAGGTTCAAGTGATGGTGATGGCGATGGTGATAGTCACAATGAAAATTTTGTTGAATTTGATGCAGTTGTAGGTGATAGAACAGTGAAAATTGATGCCCTTACTGCTGATGAAATTCGTGCTATGGAATTCGGTACAGTTGATGAAGCTAATGTGTTTTATTTTAAGTATGCTAAATGTAAAGGGTTTGCCATTAGGAAAAGTGATGTTAGGACAAGATCGACTGAGGGTGGACAAACAATTGTAATGAGGCAGTTTGTATGCAATAAACGCGGTCTAAGAGATGCAAAAAACTTAAGGAGGCTTGATAGAAAAAGAGAACACAGACCTACGACCCGCACTAATTGTCCCGCTAGGCTTCGTGTGCATTACAAGCCCCAGAAGGATAGTTATGTAGTGTCATGTTTTGAAGAGGCTCACAACCATGAGTTAACACCATCTAGGTTTATCCACTTACACCCCATTTATCGTGAGATTACTGAAGCAGATAGAGCTCAAATTGACGGTCTACAGTCAAATGGAATTAGAACTTGTCATATAATGGGGTACATGGTTGCTCAGAAGGGTGGATACAATCGTGTTGGGTTTACAAAGAAGGATCTGTATAATTATTTTGATAGTAAAATGCGTGCTACTATTAAAGATGGTGACATTGCCGCTGCTATAAATTATCTAAATGTGAAGTCATCTACTGATCCCATGTTATATGGTAAATATGCCGTAGGCATGGATGGACGAATGAAGTCTCTTTTTTGGGCTGATGGAAGCAGTAGATCTGACTATTTTTGTTTTGGCGATGTGGTTGTGTTCGACACGACTTACAAGAAGAACAAATACAACTACCCATTGGTTATATTTTCAGGGTGTAACCACCACTCTCATACAGCTATTTTTGGTGTTGCATTGGTGTCAGATGAAACGACAGAGACGTATAAGTGGTTGTTGGAGTGTTTTTTAGAGTGCATGGAAAATAAATACCCAGAAGTAGTTGTAACAGACAGAGATAGGGCGATGAGGGAATCTATAAAACAAGTGTTTCCGGATGCGACACATCGTTTATGCGCTTGGCATTTGAACAAGAATGTGTGTGAGAATGTAAAGAACTCGGAATTTTTGAAAGATTTTCAAAAAGCCATGTACTCTAATTTTACAAAGGATCAATTTGAAGAGTTTTGGTCAAAAACAATTAAAGAAAACGGACTTGAAGGAAATCCTTGGGTTGCAAAAACGTACGAGAACAGGTCACTATTGGCAACTGCATATCTACGTGAGAAGTTTTTTGGATATATAAGAACTACGTCTCAATGTGAAGCCGTCAAAGCAATCATCAAGAGTTATGTCATGAAGAAAGGCTGCATTTTTTAATTTATGCATAATTTTGAGCAGGCTATGAGATCTTATAGAAACAATGAACTGATTGCCAATTTTAAATCAAAGTTTTCAGAACCTGTGATGACTACTCAACTGCGTGCCTTTGAGAGCCATGCTGCGAAAGTTTATACTACGGAGATTTTCAAGGAAGTCAGAGATGAAATAGTGAAGGCTGGATCATTGATTGTTAAGGAAAAGTTAATTCGCAATGGATTTAAGACTTATCAATTTACAAAATATTGTTGTGATAACTATGACGTAGAGGTTGTGTATGATGGTGAAACACTTCAATGTGAGTGTAGGTTATGGGATTCTCGTGGGATTCCATGTTCTCATATGTTTGGTGTCATGAAGGAAGAACATGTTAGTTTCATTCCCACCGGTTTGATTTTGTCAAGATGGACGAAGGATGCCAAAATTCAATACTTGAACATGAATTGTAATGATTTTGATGATTCTAATATGATTGAGCAAGCTCGGTTTGCTGCATATTGTTCTGCATTTACTGCTTTTTGCAAAGAAGCTTCAAAAAAGGAAGGCGTTTATGGGGAAATAATGGGTGACATTCTGAAGTTACAAAAAAAGTATTGCAGTACGGACGATCCTATTTTGGCATCGAACTCACCCGTAGGTGATCCAAGGATTGTGAATAGCAAAGGTGCTCCAAAGAAAAAAAAGAATGACATAAAAGCTATTAGGCGATGTTCTAAATGCAACAGTAGAACTCATAATGCAAGGAGTTGTTCGGTAATTTCAAAAGCTATATTTTGTTCGTTTGAGTCAATCTGTTTCTCTTTTGATAAACATAGTAGTTTCTGTTGTATAATTTGAAGGTTGCAGAAAACGCGCCATCTGAATAAAATGTTGGTATGAAGTCGCGGCCAGTAACTGATTCATTCAACCAAGTTGTGAAGGTATTATGTTTTTTTAATACAAGCTCTGATATGCTATATTAATTATAACGTGTTATTATCTGTATCAAAAGAACAATTTGTTTGTTAAAATAGAACAAGAATGGAAAAAGAGGTCGCATTGGTGAAAGTAGTGTGCAAAATAAATGTACAGAACCACCGAACTCTCGTGGCGCTAATGTGACAGCGACTTCTCGCGCGGAAGTTGGAAGCACAAGCATACCCATGCCTGCAATGTATGGATTGCAACCCGTGTTGCCAGTGGTACAACCGGTGTTGCATCCAATGCATGTACAACCATTAATCCCACTATATCCAACGACAGTTGCGGAAAATTCGGGTTCGTGTTTCGGTAGGCTACAACGATCGATGAACAATGGTGGTACTTGAACGAGCAAAGAAGTAGCTGTAATTTGACCAGGCGTGAAATTGGAGGTGATTTTTAGTGGTATGACAAGGTTTAGGTTAGAATACATGCATCTATATAGGTTTTTTGTGTCTATAACATAATAGTTTGTAAGTTCAGTGGAGTCAAATCAACACTGATACAGTTTAATAGTTCTATTGTCAGTCACCTAATTCTATGAGTGCAGTAGTAGTTATATTACCATCATGCATTAATATTTTTTTTCACTTAGAGTTAATGCCATTAAATGAGGTTTAGGTTAGGTGTAACTATACCTATATATTTTTTCCAATATATATAGTAGTAGTACCACCAAGATAGGAAAAAATAACATAAGGAAAAAAATCTTGTTTTAAAAGTAAATTGTTAGGTGTTCTTGCTCTTGGGAAATGTCCAGTGGTGAATCCCACTCAGTGACTTCAAGTGATACGTAATTATGTTTATCATTTGCTTACATATTTGCGTTTACATATAATTTCATTGTTTGCTTTGTAATTTTAATAGTTTCATGTTTATCTTTTTGAAGGATGGATGAACAATGGGCTGAGTATTTAGGTAATTACGTTTACGATTAGGTTGAACAGAATGTCGATCTCAGTGACATTGAAAGTGATGAAGGTGAAGAAGAGATGGATGAAAATTTCGGTGATCCCGCGGTCGAAGAAAATGGCTTTTCATTCAATTATCGTGTCACTGCTGCTTGTGTAAGAGGAAAGAATGTTTTCGTAAGTAATCTGGACCGGTTATTTTAATCGACATGTTGGTATGTTAGATACGCATGTATTGATACTGATTTTGTGCTATGAAACATATTTAAAATGCAGCACTTTCCATCTAATGTTGCTGACAATTGGTTATTGCCGTTGCAAACTGAGATAGACATTGTCGATGTTCATACCGATGTTGTTTACCCATGTGTGTTGAAGACTGGTAGGAGGCCAGGGGAGAGATATCTTTGCTTAGCTTGGTATGAGTATGTTAAAGCAACTCGTCTGAGGGCTGGTGATGTTCTTGAGTGCACTGTGGCAGATCTTCCTACAAGAATGTTTTTTCGTTTTATGATGTAATACGAATAATTTTAGGTGTATAATTAAACTTGGTTGAAGATGGAAAGTAATTTTCTTTGATGTTTTGTTAAGTAGTTGGTATGTAGTTTGTTTTGATGTTGTCTGTTTTGGTGTTGAAATGAATCAAATGTTGAGTTTCATAATGTACTTTTGCAGTGTAATGAATTATTGTATTGCTTGTGTATAATATTAAATTAAATCTTAGCATTTTGCATCATTCAGTTAGCAGTTTACTCACTACAAATATTTCAGATGAAAAGTTGCTTTTTTCTATAAATGAATAATTTGTTTTCTGATAAATCAGGTCATTAGTAATAAAAGCATAAACAACAACAACCATAAATTAGGTCATTAGTAACAGAAACGTGAACAACAACAACCATAAATTAGGTCATTAGTAACAGAAACCTTAATCCGGAAAATACTTTGCATATTGTATCATGACTGATTAATTTATCTAATGACAATAATCCAAAAAAAATAAAAATAAAGTCTTAAAAATCTTGGAGATTTTCCTTTCATTTTGCAGTTTCATCTCCATCTGCTCTCCTTTACTGTATTGAAGTTCTTTAATAATGTCACGCAAATCCTTCAAAAGCTTCGAGCAGTCGCAACAGACTGTCCCACTGTGTGTCGTTGCAAAACAACTATGTTAACATACCTATAATTCATGCTTTTTCATTTTTTCACCCCCTGAATTTTGAGCATTGCATGGGTTTTTGCAAGGTTCCTTACTCCGTACAAATACTTTTTGATATAAAAGTATATAAATCATGCAGATAAACAACAGAATGTGCTATGATTAATACAACCACAAAAAGGGCCCAATCTTAATAAACTGGGGTCAACCATAAAATTTCCCAGCAATAACAATCACTAACATTAAAACTTAACAAACACATACAAAATACCCAATATAATTCACTTCACAACTAACATTGTATCTGGAACATTATAAATAAAACTTAATAAAATTCCATCACTGTTTACAATATAAAATTATAGTATTACAAATAGAATCTTTCAAAAATACCATTGCAACCATGATCCTCCTCGGTGCCCCTATGGGGTTGCAGCCCTACGCTCAACATATACCAATATTTCCTCCACCGGTGGGTATCGGATGACAAAATGGAGTTTGTCACCGACCTTCAAATCAGCTTTCCTTACGTAATCAAACCACGCCTCACACAGATATGTCTCCTTCTTCTTTTCCCTCTTCTTTATCTCACAGTAGTATGGTTCACCCTTATCACAGTCAAGTAAAACAATGTTTGAAATTTGGCGGAGAAGGCAACTATCAATCACATTTGTTGGAAATTGCTGCAAAGGTTTTCACCGAATGTCAGATTCTTTAAAATACCAACTGACTTCTGCTGTAATAGGAAATCAAATAAAAACAGGACATACCATCACATTGTTGCGCATCTTCTTTGCATCAAACACTTCTCTAACCCAATACTCTTCATCCTGATTCACAATGATCGGAGTGTACACCCTGTACCAAAGCCAAAACATCATATAAACTTTTCTTAGAAACTTCCAACTCAACATCGAAGCAACTTATTTCAATATAATATACGTTCAAAATATATTTACCTATTGCTGTCGGATGATATACTTGTGAATTCATAGTCGACGCTTTGAGCGTCGGGGGCTTCCAAAGAACCTACAGTCTTACCCTTTAGTTTGCCGTTACCTCCGGCATCAACTTCACGATGACCTCCTCTCTTGCGTTTGCCTTCCATGCCCTCATCGATCGCCACACCTTGGGTCGAACGAATTAACCTATCTTCGCTCTGCCAAAGTTTATTCTTTCCTTTCTTCACGGAGAGCCTGTCGTTGATCGTAGACCTGGTAACCTCTTGCACACAATGTTGTCTGGAAACCCCCTCGCCAGCTACACCCTTTCCCTTCGGTTTTCTCGACACCTTACTATGTTTATTACTCCTACACTTGGTCCAATCAAGTAAAGAAACGTTAGTATCATACTTGCTCCCTAATCATACAGGTTTTTATAGTAAAATACATGTTCATATTCATAAAACACACTTCAGAGTTACCTCCTGGATGCAGATGATTGGAGAGAGGCTCTGTAAACAGATGCATGGTAGCTTTTTCTTGAATCGACTCCAGTATTGACTAGAGCACTTTGAATGAGCTCCTTGGCAGGTTCCTTTAGCGGATCAAGTCTGTATTTTGCTCGAAGATTACACACTTCTACCTCCACGGAGAGCCTGTCCTTGATCGTAGAACTGGTAACCTCTTGCACATAGCGTTGTCTGGAACCCCCCCCCCCCCCCCCCGCCAGTTTCACCCTTTCCCTTCGCTATTCCCGACACCTTACTATGTTTATTACTCCTACAAATGGTCCAATAAAGTAAAGAAACGTTATTATCTTACTTGCTCTCTAATCATACAGGTTTTTATGGTAAAATACATGTTCATATTCATAAAACACACTTCAGAGTTACCTCCTGGATGCAGCATTTTGGAGAGAGGCTCTGTAAACAAATGCATGGTAACTTTTTCTTGCATCAACACCAATATTGACTGGAGCATTTTGAATGAGCTCCTTGGCAGGTTCCTTTGGTGGATCAAGTTCGTATTTTGCTCGAAGATTACACACTTCTACCAACTTTTTACAAAATTCTTCGTAGCTATACAATTTCTTGATCTTTTTTTCTGGAGCAATCGTTTTTTCAGATACAACTTATGACATAGGTACATCTGTTGAAGTTTCTTTTCGTCAAAATGTTGAAGATTGAGTTTATCAGCTCTGCAACATTATAACAACATGCAACACACATTGTTTATAAAATCCTGAAGATTGTATCAAAAACCCTAAAGTATGTAAAATCTATGATATTTAAATCAACAAATTTGCGCGGTATTCAATGGCATAAACAAACACAAATTACATAAACTGTAAATGTGTACCAAAAACCCTAAATTTTGTAAAATCTATAACATTTAAATCAACAAAATTGCGTTACATTGTATGGCATAAACAAACACATATTACATGAATCCTAAAACCCTTTCGATTTGGATATCAGAAAAGCAGAGATGAGTTAAAAACGAAGAGAACAGATACTAACCTATTTGAAGAAGACATGATGTCGTCTGAAATCTAGTGTTGTTGTTGGAGTGGATGCTGCGCAAAGAACAACAGTTAAACGGTGAGAGAGAATGCAAAAGAAAGAGAGATTAAAAACCGAACAGTTTGCATGCAATGTTACCTTTACCAACTAATGACATACCAAATCTTTGGTCAGATGAAAAGTTGCAATGTTACGTTTACCAAGTAATGATATACCGAATCCTTTGTCATAGGCGTGATATGTTTTTTCAATATATTAAATACTTAAAATTAATCAAGATTATCATTTTCTTATTAAAAACAAACACAGGTATTCATTTTTTCATTATCAGTTTTCTTTTCTTAAAAAACAATAAATAAGTTAGATCATTGGTAACTTAAACATAAACCTAGAATTTAAAAACCATAGATTAGGTTATTGTTCCAGAAAATACATTAGATAAATTAATCAGACATTTTAAAATATGAAATGACAATAATAATCCAAGAAAATAAAAACAAAGTCTTAAAAATCTTGGACATTTTCCCTTCATTTTGCAGTTTCATCTCCATCTGCTCTCCTCTCCTGTCTCAAAGTTCTTTAACAATGCAATGCAAATCCTTCAAAAGCTCTGAGCAGCTGCAACATATTGACCCACTGTGTGTTGTTGCATCGTGCGAATCCAGAATTACATTTCTTGCATCCATGGTTATTTTCCGATCATATGGAGGTCGACCATCAAGTTCATCATCCCAAATGAACAAACTACAACATCGCCATGCCTAAAAAACATCATAATTAACCATATTCACTAATAAATTAACCAAGTCCATTTTATAATACAGATTATAAAAGACGAAATCGTATAGCATATATTCCAATCAAACTCACCTCCACATTTGCACATTTCCAATATCTCCTTTTAGGGTTATTTCTTGAGTTGGATATAAACAACTTCATTGGTTTATTGCAACCATATTCAGGGATTTGGGACGCTTCGAAGTTTGCAACAGATGAAGATGACATGGTTTAATGGAAAAGGGATTTGGGATGTGAGGGTTTCAAAACGTAACATTCTCGAACTCCATTTAAAGTGGCCAACATTAAAGTGGTATAATAGGGTCCAGCGATGGGTGTTGACGGAGTATATAATCAGTCGTCCGAATTAAATCACCGGTTGATATCTATTAGTGACAAAATGATCACAACCGTGCATGAGATCTATATTTTACCCAAATTGATCACAACCATCCATTTTATATTGATAGAATTTGACCACATAAATAAATCCAATCTATTGAGAAGTTTTTAAGTACTGTGGATTTGATGCTTTAGTTTGTTTTTATAATATGATGTTGTTGAATGTAATTTTCAGTGTTTTTCAGTGTTGATGTATTTGAAAAATAAAGTGTTGATGTATTTGAAAAATAGAATGTGTTGATGTATTTGAAAAATAAAGTGTTGATGTATTTGAAAAATAGAATGAACAAAAGGTCTGGGAGGGGATAAAACCCCAGACTTTGGAGAAGAGAGAAGACTAAGTGCAAGAGCTGAGCCACTAGGGCAAATGATGTATTCATTTATTTACACGCCTTCCACTTATAATATATAAACAAGGCTTTGTTTTTTATATGCAACCAAGAGTAACACCAACACCCCCAATGATTCCTAATAAATAGAACTTAACTTGTTGACCCACCAATAATATTAAGACAAGTATCATTTCTTGCAATTTTTCGTTTGTTTTTTTTTCAGTGTTGATGTATTTGAAAAATAAAATGAACAAAAGTTCTGGGAGGGGATCGAACCCCAGACCTTGGAGAAGAGAGAAGACTAAGTGCAAGAGCTGAGCCACTAGGGCAAATGATGTATTCATTTAACTACACGCCTTCCACTTATAATATATAAACAAGGCTTCGTTTTTTAAATGTAACCAAGTGTAACACCAACACCCCCATGATTCCTAATAAATTGTGGTTGCGGGTGTTGCGATTGCAGGCAATGCCGTTTCGGCTACCGCATCAGCAATATTGCGGCTGCAATTGCGGCTGCGGACCGCAATTTAAAAGCAGCCTCATATCCTCATGTTTAAGAACTTTGCATCAGTTAATAAAAACGAACAAAAGTTTGCATCAGTTAAGAAAAACGATAAATTGTATTACAAGGTACGAGTTGTCTTTTTAATAAGTACACCATATAACTACAAAAAATCTACATCCTCATTACAAAATAGCCCTTCAATTGCAGCAGCAGCACTGGTGGATGCGCTGCACCCGTCATCAGTCCAGCTTCCTCACCCAAGCGGAGTGGTTGTCATACGGATTACACATGTTTAATTGTATATATCCAACTCCAATTTGGTTTATGGATACGAACTCCCTCCAGCCAGTTGATAATCTCATTTTAAATGGAAAAATGTCAGCATCCAACTCACATATTTGTGACTCCCCATTTGGACCAACCAGTTGTATGTTATCAAGGGCTGTATTTACCAAGTATTCTCCCATGGCATTAGGTAAAGTCTGTAATATAGTTGACACAAAATTCCAAATAATATTAGTTGAATCACAAAAAAACCAGAGTTAACAATAACAAAACTAATGAGTGGATTGAGAAACTAACCAAACATTGAGTGGTTGTGGGATCCTCTGACACGAAAACCTTGAATGCCACTGCTTTTCGGAGGGACCGAGTTTTTGTATGCCATGTAGGGAATGAGGCTGGAGTAATTTGTTCCATATTTGGAATGATGTGGAAATCATTACCTCGCAAGTACCAGAAGAAAATATGGTGATGACCTTGTAAGTTGTAAAACTCTCTTAAAGTCATCCAGCCGTTGGTAATCCTTGGGGTTTCATCGTCGTCGTTGAACTCAACCCTTAGACGGAGACCATTGGCATCATATAGAACCCAATATTTGCCCAACTCACCTATAAACTCTTCGTAGAATTCAGGTTCAATCTCACCGTGTACCTATCAATGTATAGAAATAGAGCATGAGCATGATAGAACACATTCATAAATAGCAAGTGTTGTCTTGAAAGGACAGAAAATTTGAACGCAATCAAGTTTTGGTTTGGAAGTACATAATCTTACTCATCAATGAACAAACAAACAAAACATAACCGTACTCACAATCCTAATTAACGAGTTGTAATCGCCGTTAAAATACAAACACTCTTCATAAACGTAAACAACAAACAGATTATCCAAAACAAACAAAGAGTGCTTCATAAAAACCTAATCCACGAACAGACAAACCTAACATTAAAACTCACGAACCCTGAGCAACGATATAATCACGTCATGCACATGGAAACAATATTGCTGGGTATTCTATTAATAAAAAAACAATGACCGAAACCGATGAAACTTACCTCTCCTTTGGCATGCACGGTCATGAAATGGCTCATCCCTAGTCTTTGAAGAAGTTCACGTATCGTCACCATCTTTATTTGTGAAGTTTTTCTTTTGTATGTTGTGGTAGATGGTGTGAACAGTGGATAACGGGAATAGATGGTCGCGTTTGGAAGTGGAAAAAGATCGGATGCACGCGTGTTGATGAGGTCTAAGAGAATGAACAAGAAAGAGGTCTCAGAGATACAGAATGAAGAGTAAAAAAAAATAGATGGATGGTATTACCTGAGTCGACGAAGCCATTAATTACATTTTTCCAACTTCCAAAGCAATTATTACGTTGCAGAGATATGATTTAGGTCAGCTAAATAATTTCCCTTTTTCTACTCAATACTGTTAATAACATAAAATTATTGCTTATACGTTTGGTAATATATTAGAGCATCCACATCCAAAGAATCCATATTTAAGTAATATTATACTTTGTAACAATGCATAACATTACTAAGCATTGCTTTTTAATGCTTAGTATATGTTGATATGTTTATATGTTTATAATAATTTACTGCACATTATAAAAGTATAAAAGTAATCTAAGATAATTTATAGAATTTTTTTAACAAAAAAAATTCACATAAAAAATTAATTACTGAATAACCATAATAATTATGAACTTAAGGTCTCACACGGACCGTGTTAATCAAAACTTTGATGAAGAACACAAAGCCAAATTATGAAGTTAAGGTCTCACACGGACCGTGTTAATCAAAACGGCCACCCGTGTTGAAATGTGGCTGGAAATGCGAGTTTGAACCAAAGTCAGAGGATCAACACGGGCGCCCGTGTGCAGGAACACGGCCCGTGTTGATGAGCGCGGGTTGAATATGTGTTTATAAGCTTCCTTACTCAAATGGGATCATTAAGGGTATTCTTGGCATTTGGTTTCAACCGAAATGGAAGATTGATTATAAAAACAACTTTAGGGCAAGAGAGAGGGGGGACTTTTTGGCTAGGAGAAGACACGATTGAAGATTGGAGAAAACAAGGGTTTGGGAGAGAAGAAGGTCTTCATGAACGGAAGCGATTGAAGATCAACTTTCATCTCAATTCTTGTAATGTATCTATTTTATAATTTGTTTTCTTTGAACAATATGAGTAACTAAACCCTAATGCTAGGGGGTGTCCTTGATTTGACTCTGTAATGATTTTGAATTCCTGAGTTCATCAATAGATTTGTTTTCTTATTTAATTTAATTGTACAAGGTTTTTATGCTTTCTTTGTCGGACCAACAAGATTGATTTACGGTTAACAACCAGCTGGACAGCGGTTGTTAAGGTTTTTGTACGATTAGACTATAGTAGATATCACCTAGGACTAGGGATACCCTATAGTTACCGATTAACTCTTGATAACATAAAGGCTTGATTTCATCATAATTCTCTAAGGACTTAGGAGTTAGGATGAATGTTCAAAGGTTTTCCCACTAAGGACTTAGGGGAAAATAATCTAAAGGGCGGTAATTAAAGGTTATGAACTTGTTGAAGAGATCTAAATCCAAGGTTATTACAGGAACAATCACACACTATATATCCCTAGCATAATACTCATATTTGTCAAAAAGTCAATTTACTTTTCTGCTTATTTAATTTATTGTTTAGTGACAATTTGCAAACAAAACCCCAATATTAGTTTTTGTTTAATTGATCTATAATTTGAACTCGATATTACTATGCAGTCCTTGAGATTGACATTCGGAGAATTTCCCTATTATTACTACAGAGGCAAAATAGTACACTTGCTATTTTTCCGATCAAGTTTTTGGCGCCGTTGCCGGGGACTGCAAAAATATAGAGTTTTAATTTTAGTTCAATTGAAATTTTGTTGCTCGTCAGCTAAAATTTTGTTTTAAGTTTTTGTTTATTTGAATTTGATTTTATTATAAAAAAGAAAAGAGAAAAAAAGGTTGATTATTTTTGCTTCATGAATTCTTCTATACTTTGCTACTAACAAATTGTCTGAGTTTTGTAGCTATGTATTGTTTTGATACATTGCCACCTGTATCTCCTGCATGTTGGTCGCCTGATTCAGGAGTCACCTTGGAAGAGGCGACTAAAATTTTCAAAGCATATAAGAGGGAGGTAAGAATCCTTATGAATGAATGTAAGGAAGCTAACTTTTATCCAGATAGGTTTATTTGGAGAAAGTTACAGTTGGAAGAAGAGTATGTGGAACCAGAAGAAAAATGCTTAACATCAGATGAAGAGGATGCAGTAAGAATAGAAGAATTTGAGGTAAAAAAGAAATATGGGGAAGAAGAAATAAGGAAACTTGAAGATGATCGAGTTTTGGAGAAAACCACAAATTTAACAATTTGTGAAGATGTGGACATCCAACAAGAAAATTTTCAACAAAAGAGTATCCCCAAAAACTATTTTTACAACAAGGCAGATGAAAGACAAGAAATTGACAAAGTATTGGAAGACATTTATGCCTTGTTCAATAAAATCAAGCTGAAAAGGATTTGGGAGCAACATCATCGGTACTTTAAGTTCATGGGATTGCTACCAAACAAAAGAAAGAAAAAAGATGATGTGTTCATTGTGTCATATATGCCACCCTAACAAGGGGAATGGATCGTCGAGCCATGCGACGTTAAACGAAGCGCTTCGTGGGAGGCAACCCACGGTTTTAATAATTAATTTTTCTGTTTTTTTTTGTTATTTTCAGGAAATAAAAGAGGACGTCTCTGGTGAAAGCTTGGAAGTGATTATTAGAGTGCATTACCCTCTGTGAGTCACCTCTCTCAGGCTCGTTCTGAAACATTGAGGCCAATGTTTAGTTCAAGTTTGGGGGAGGCTCTTCTCTTTGCATTTTATTTTTATGTTATTTTTATGTTATTGGTAGGATGTGAAACCATAAAGTGAATTCTGCCCAAATTTTGACCGAAATTTTAATTTTTGTTGAAGAAGTTTTGATCCTAAAGTGTGATCAGGAATAGTATATAGAGATGAAACAAGGTTTGTTTAAGGACAGCAAGTTTGGAATAATGTGACAATAAGAGGTTTGGTAAACACCCTTGGTTCCCTAAAAGAAATACGAGTCTAACGTGTAGATTTACACCATAGTACTTGTCCCCTGAGAAGTACTTCTCGAGTAGTTTATTAATACATTCGGGCATAATTCAGATTCACTTGCATGGTGACTGGTTGAGGAAAAAAAAGAGATATAAAGTTGGCACCAAATGATGAAAAGGCGGTAAAAGGCAATCGGCTCGCTAAGTTGGGTAACCCTCACCCGGTTATTCAGCCCAAAGGAGATTGATCCCCAAACATCGTCTAAAAGGACAATATATAACTGCAAAGTTTGAAAATTTCATCGGTAATAAAAAGTAGCCAATGCTGCTAGTTTGGTGCCACGAAAAGAAAATAAGAAGCCTTGATTCGTCTCATGAAGCTGATGAGTATTATAAGAGATGCAGTGCCTTAATATGATTGTCCGAATGAAAGAGGAGGAAAATCGGAAAGAGACTTAAGTGCAAAGCATAGTTGGAGATGTATCCGAAACGGGAGCTCGAGGTTTAATGTGGTAACAAAACTCGTCGCGTCATGTGAATGCCGAACAACCTGTTTCTTGATCAATACAGATGGATATCTCACGTATGAACACCGTGTGCTTTGAGGGTCATTAACTTTTGTAATTGTCGCTTGAGGTCAAGCAACGGTTTAAGTTTGGGGGAGTTTGATCAGTGGTTTTCACACATATATTTACTGTTGTTTTTAAGTATGTTTAAGTTATGTTATTGAGTGTTTTATTTCTTTATTCTACATTTTATGCTTTGGTTGTGTATTTTACTGTTTGCAGGCTTAAAGGAATAAATCGAGACAAATCAATGCCAAAAAGTACAAAAAGGGGAGTTTCGAAGGAAGTGAAAAGTCAAGCTACATGAGGTCTGACACGACCACCTGTGTCACCTGAAACTGGCCGTGTTAGGATGAAGCGTGGCCAAGAAAATGAAAAAGAGATGAAAGTCACGAGGCTGACACGACTCGTGTTAGCAAGTGTGAGATCTGGATATTTTCAGCATGTTTCTCATCGTGACAGGTGTGTAGTAATTTGATCATAACTAGAGCTTCGTAACTCCGATTGACGCGGTTCCGGTGGCAAAATTTCGCTAACGAAAAGGGCTACAACTTTGATGAAGAACACAAAGCCAAATTATGAAGTTAAGGTCTCACACGGACAGTGTTAATCAACACGACCACCCGTGTTGAAATGTGGCTGGAAATGCGAGTTTGAACCAAAGTCAGAGGATCAACACGGGCGCCCGTGTGTAGGAACACGGCCCGTGTTGATGAGCGCGGGCTGAATATGTGTTTATAAGCTTCCTTACTCAAATGGGATCATTAAGGGTATTCTTGGCATTTGGTTTCAACCGGAATGGAAGATTGATTATAAAAACAACTTTAGGGCAAGAGAGAGGGGGGACTTTTTGGCTAGGAGAAGACACGATTGAAGATTGGAGAAAACAAGGGTTTGGGAGAGAAGAAGGTCTTCATGAACGGAAGCGATTGAAGATAAACTTTCATCTCAATTCTTGTAATGTATCTATTTTATAATTTGTTTTCTTTGAACAATATGAGTAACTAAACCCTAATGCTAGGGGGTGTCCCTGATTTGACTCTGTAATGATTTTGAATTCCTGAGTTCATCAATAGATTTGTTTTCTTATTTAATTTAATTGTACAAGGTTTTTATGCTTTCTTTGTCGGACCAACAAGATTGATTTACGGTTAACAACCAGCTGGACAGCGGTTGTTAAGGTTTTTGTACGATTAGACTATAGTAGAAATCACCTAGGACTAGGGATACCCTATAGTTACCGATTAACTCTTGATAACATAAAGGCTTGATTTCATCATAATTCTCTAAGGACTTATGAGTTAGGATGAATGTTCAAAGGTTTTCCCACTAAGGACTTAGGGGAAAATAATCTAAAGGGCGGTAATTAAAGGTTATGAACTTGTTGAAGAGATCTAAATCCAAGGTTATTACAGGAACAATCACACATTATACCCCTAGCATAATACTCATATTTGTCAAAAAGCCAATTTACTTTTCTGCTTATTTTAATTATTGTTTAGTGACAATTTGCAAACAAAACCCCAATATTAGTTTTTGTTTAATTGATCTATAATTTGAACTCGATATTACTACGCAGTCCTTGAGATCGACATTCGGGGAATTTCCCTATTATTACTACAGAGGCAAAATAGTACACTTGCTATTTTTCCGATCAAGTTTTTGGCGCCATTGTCGGGGACTGCCAAAATATAGAGTTTTAATTGTAGTTCAATTGAAATTTTGTTGCTCGTCAGCTAAAATTTTGTTTTAAGTTTTTGTTTATTTGAATTTGATTTTATTATAAAAAAGAAAAGAAAAAAAAAGGTTGATTATTTTTGCTTCATGAATTCTTCTATACTTTGCTACTAACAAATTGTCTGAGTTTTGTAGCTATGTATTGTTTTGATACATTGCCACCTGTATCTCCTGCATGTTGGTCGCCTGATTCAGGAGTCACCTTGGAAGAGGCGACTAAAATTTTCAAAGCATATAAGAGGGAGGTAAGAATCCTTATGAATGAATGTAAGGAAGCCAACTTTTATCCAGATAGGTTTATTTGGAGAAAGTTACAGTTGGAAGAAGAGTATGTGGAACCAGAAGAAAAATGCTTAACATCAGATGAAGAGGATGCAGTAAGAATAGAAGAATTTGAGGTAAAAAAGAAATATGGGGAAGAAGAAATAAGGAAACTTGAAGATGATCGAGTTTTGGATAAAACCACAAATTTAACAATTTGTGAAGATGTGGACATCCAACAAGAAAATTTTCAACAAAAGAGTATCCCCAAAAACTATTTTTACAACAAGGCAGATGAAAGACAAGAAATTGACAAAGTATTGGAAGACATTTATGCCTTGTTCAATAAAATCAAGCTGAAAAGGATTTGGGAGCAACATCATCGGTACTTTAAGTTCATGGGATTGCTACCAAACAAAAGAAAGAAAAAAGATGATGTGTTCTTTGTGTCATATATGCCACCCTAACAAGGGGAATGGATCGTCGAGCCATGCGACGTTAAACGAAGCGCTTCGTGGGAGGCAACCCACGGTTTAAATAATTAATTTTTCTGTTTGTTTTTGTTATTTTCAGGAAATAAAAGAGGACGTCTCTGGTGAAAGCTTGGAAGTGATTATTAGAGTGCATTACCCTCTGTGAGTCACCTCTCTCAGGCTCGTTCTGAAACATTGAGGCCAATGTTTAGTTCAAGTTTAGGGGAGGCTCTTCTCTTTGCATTTTATTTTTATGTTATTTTTATGTTATTGGTATGATGTGAAACCATAAAGTGAATTCTGCCCAAATTTTGACCGAAATTTTAATTTTTGTTGAAGAAGTTTTGATCCTAAAGAGTGATCAGGAATAGTATATAGAGATGAAACGAGGTTTGTTTAAGGACAGGAAGTTTGGAATAATGTGACAAGAAGAGGTTTGGTAAACACCCTTGGTTCCCTAAAAGAAATACGAGTCTAACGTGTAGATTTGCACCATAGTACTTGTCCCCTGAGAAGTACTTCTCGAGTAGTTTATTAATACAGTCGGGCATAATTCAGATTCACTTGCATGGTGACTGGTTGAGGAAAAAAAAAAGAGATATAAAGTTGGCACCAAATGATGAAAAGGCGGTAAAAGGCAATCGGCTCGCTAAGTTGGGTATCCCTCACCCGGTTATTCAACCCAAAGGAGATTGATCCCCAAACGTCGTCCAAAAGGACAATATATAACTGCAAAGTTTGAAAATTTCATCGGTAATAAAAAGTAGCCAATGCTGCTAGTTTGGTGCCACAAAAAGAAAATAAGAAGCCTTGATTCGTCTCATGCAGGTGATGAGTATTATAAGAGATGCAGTGCCTTAATATGATTGTCCGAATGAAATAGGAGGAAAATCGGAAAGAGACTTAAGTGCAAAGCATAGTTGGAGAGGTATCCGAAACGGGAGCTCGAGGTTTAATGTGGTAACAAAACTCGTCGCGTCATGTGAATGCCGAACCAACTGTTTCTTGATCAATACAGATGGATATCTCACGTATGAACACCGTGTGCTTTAAGGGTCATTAACTTTTGTAATTGTCGCTTGAGGTCAAGCAATGGTTTAAGTTTGGTGGAGTTTAATCAGTGGTTTTCACACATATATTTACCGTTGTTTTTAAGTATGTTTAAGTTATGTTATTGAGTGTTTTATTTCTTTATTCTACATTTTATGCTTTGGTTGTGTATTTTACTGTTTGCAGGCTTAAAGGAATAAATCGAGACAAATCAATGCCAAAAAGTACAAAAAGGGGAGTTTCGAAGGAAGTGAAAAGTCAAGCTACATGAGGTCTGACACGACCACCTGTGTCACCTGAAACTGGACGTGTTAGGAAGAAGCGTGGCCAAGAAAATGAAAAAGAGATGAAAGTCACGGGGCTGACACGACTCGTGTTAGCAAGTGTGAGATCTGGAAATTTTCAGCATGTTTCTCATCGTGACAGGTGTGTAGTATTTTAATCATAACTAGAGCTTCGTAACTCCGATTGACGCGGTTCCGGTGGCAAAATTTCGCTAACGAAAAGGGCTACAACTTTGATGAAGAATACAAAGCCAAATTATGAAGTTAAGGTCTCACACGGACCGTGTTAATCAACACGGCCACCCGTGTTGAAATGTGGCTGGAAATGCGAGTTTGAACCAAAGTCAGAGGATCAACACGGGCGCCCGTGTGCAGGAACACGGCCCGTGTTGATGAGCGCGGGCTGAATATGTGTTTATAAGCTTCCTTACTCAAATGGGGTCATTAAGGGTATTCTTGGCATTTGGTTTCAACCGGAATGGAAGATTGATTATAAAAACAACTTTAGGGCAAGAGAGAGGGGGGACTTTTTGGCTAGGAGAAGACACGATTGAAGATTGGAGAAAACAAGGGTTTGGGAGAGAAGAAGGTCTTCATGAACGGAAGCGATTGAAGATAAACTTTCATCTCAATTCTTGTAATGTATCTATTTTATAATTTGTTTTCTTTGAACAATATGAGTAACTAAACCCTAATGCTAGGGGGTGTCCCTGATTTGACTCTGTAATGATTTTGAATTCCTGAGTTCATCAATAGATTTGTTTTCTTATTTAATTTAATTGTACAAGGTTTTTATGCTTTCTTTGTCGGACCAACATGATTGATTTACGGTTAACAACCAGCTGGACAGCGGTTGTTAAGGTTTTTGTACGATTAGACTATAGTAGATATCACCTAGGACTAGGGATACCCTATAGTTACCGATTAACTCTTGATAACATAAAGGCTTGATTTCATCATAATTCTCTAAGGACTTAGGAGTTAGGATGAATGTTCAAAGGTTTTCCCACTAAGGACTTAGGGGAAAATAATCTAAAGGGCGGTAATTAAAAGTTATGAACTTGTTGAAGAGATCTAAATCCAAGGTTATTACAGGAACAATCACACATTATATCCCTAGCATAATACTCATATTTGTCAAAAAGCCAATTTACTTTTCTGCTTATTTTAATTATTGTTTAGTGACAATTTGCAAACAAAACCCCAATATTAGTTTTTGTTTAATTGATCTATAATTTGAACTCGATATTACTACGCAGTCCTTGAGATCGACATTCGGGGAATTTCCCTATTATTACTACAGAGGCAAAATAGTACACTTGCTATTTTTTCGATCAAGTTTTTGGCGCCGTTGTCGGGGACTGCCAAAATATAGAGTTTTAATTTTAGTTCAATTGAAATTTTGTTGCTCGTCAGCTAAAATTTTGTTTTAAGTTTTTGTTTATTTGAATTTGATTTTATTATAAAAAAGAAAAGAAAAAAAAAGGTTGATTATTTTTGCTTCATGAATTCTTCTATACTTTGCTACTAACAAATTGTCTGAGTTTTGTAGCTATGTATTGTTTTGATACATTGCCACCTGTATCTCCTGCATGTTGGTCGCCTGATTCAGGAGTCACCTTGGAAGAGGCGACTAAAATTTTCAAAGCATATAAGAGGGAGGTAAGAATCCTTATGAATGAATGTAAGGAAGCTAACTTTTATCCAAATAGGTTTATTTGGAGAAAGTTACAGTTGGAAGAAGAGTATGTGGAACCAGAAGAAAAATGCTTAACATCAGATGAAGAGGATGCAGTAAGAATAGAAGAATTTGAGGTAAAAAAGAAATATGGGGAAGAAGAAATAAGGAAACTTGAAGATGATCGAGTTTTGGATAAAACCACAAATTTAACAATTTGTGAAGATGTGGACATCCAACAAGAAAATTTTCAACAAAAGAGTATCCCCAAAAACTATTTTTACAACAAGGCAGATGAAAGACAAGAAATTGACAAAGTATTGGAAGACATTTATGCCTTGTTCAATAAAATCAAGCTGAAAAGGATTTGGGAGCAACATCATCGGTACTTTAAGTTCATGGGATTGCTACCAAACAAAAGAAAGAAAAAAGATGATGTGTTCTTTGTGTCATATATGCCACCCTAACAAGGGGAATGGATCGTCGAGCCATGCGACGTTAAACGAAGCGCTTCGTGGGAGGCAACCCACGGTTTAAATAATTAATTTTTCTGTTTGTTTTTGTTATTTTCAGGAAATAAAAGAGGACGTCTCTGGTGAAAGCTTGGAAGTGATTATTAGAGTGCATTACCCTCTGTGAGTCACCTCTCTCAAGCTCGTTCTGAAACATTGAGGCCAATGTTTAGTTCAAGTTTGGGGGAGGCTCTTCTCTTTGCATTTTATTTTTATGTTATTGGTATGATGTGAAACCATAAAGTGAATTCTGCCCAAATTTTGACCGAAATTTTAATTTTTGTTGAAGAAGTTTTGATCCTAAAGAGTGATCAGGAATAGTATATAGAGATGAAACGAGGTTTGTTTAAGGACAGGAAGTTTGGAATAATGTGACAAGAAGAGGTTTGGTAAACACCCTTGGTTCCCTAAAAGAAATACGAGTCTAACGTGTAGATTTGCACCATAGTACTTGTCCCCTGAGAAGTACTTCTCGAGTAGTTTATTAATACAGTCGGGCATAATTCAGATTCACTTGCATGGTGACTGGTTGAGGAAAAAAAAAGAGATATAAAGTTGGCACCAAATGATGAAAAGGCGGTAAAAGGCAATCGGCTCGCTAAGTTGGGTATCCCTCACCCGGTTATTCAACCCAAAGGAGATTGATCCCCAAACGTCGTCCAAAAGGACAATATATAACTGCAAAGTTTGAAAATTTCATCGGTAATAAAAAGTAGCCAATGCTGCTAGTTTGGTGCCACAAAAAGAAAATAAGAAGCCTTGATTCGTCTCATGCAGGTGATGAGTATTATAAGAGATGCAGTGCCTTAATATGATTGTCCGAATGAAATAGGAGGAAAAACGGAAAGAGACTTAAGTGCAAAGCATAGTTGGAGAGGTATCCGAAACGGGAGCTCGAGGTTTAATGTGGTAACAAAACTCGTCGCGTCATGTGAATGCCGAACCAACTGTTTCTTGATCAATACAGATGGATATCTCACGTATGAACACCGTGTGCTTTAAGGGTCATTAACTTTTGTAATTGTCGCTTGAGGTCAAGCAATGGTTTAAGTTTGGTGGAGTTTAATCAGTGGTTTTCACACATATATTTACCATTGTTTTTAAGTATGTTTAAGTTATGTTATTGAGTGTTTTATTTCTTTATTCTACATTTTATGCTTTGGTTGTGTATTTTACTGTTTGCAGGCTTAAAGGAATAAATCGAGACAAATCAATGCCAAAAAGTACAAAAAGGGGAGTTTTGAAGGAAGTGAAAAGTCAAGCTACATGAGGTCTGACACGACCACCTGTGTCACCTGAAACTGGACGTGTTAGGAAGAAGCGTGGCCAAGAAAATGAAAAAGAGATGAAAGTCACAGGGCTGACACGACTCGTGTTAGCAAGTGTGAGATCTGGAAATTTTCAGCATGTTTCTCATCGTGACAGGTGTGTAGTATTTTAATCATAACTAGAGCTTCGTAACTCCGATTGACGCGGTTCCGGTGGCAAAATTTCGCTAACGAAAAGGGCTACAACTTTGATGAAGAACACAAAGCCAAATTATGAAGTTAAGGTCTCACACGGACCGTGTTAATCAAAACGGCCACCCGTGTTGAAATGTGGCTGGAAATGCGAGTTTGAACCAAAGTCAGAGGATCAACACGGGCGCCCGTGTGCAGGAACACGGCCCGTGTTGATGAGCGCGGGCTGAATATGTGTTTATAAGCTTCCTTACTCAAATGGGGTCATTAAGGGTATTCTTGGCATTTGGTTTCAACCGGAATGGAAGATTGATTATAAAAACAACTTTAGGGCAAGAGAGAGGGGGGACTTTTTGGCTAGGAGAAGACACGATTGAAGATTGGAGAAAACAAGGGTTTGGGAGAGAAGAAGGTCTTCATGAACGGAAGCGATTGAAGATAAACTTTCATCTCAATTCTTGTAATGTATCTATTTTATAATTTGTTTTCTTTGAACAATATGAGTAACTAAACCCTAATGCTAGGGGGTGTCCCTGATTTGACTCTGTAATGATTTTGAATTCCTGAGTTCATCAATAGATTTGTTTTCTTATTTAATTTAATTGTACAAGGTTTTTATGCTTTCATTGTCGGACCAACATGATTGATTTACGGTTAACAACCAGCTGGACAGCGGTTGTTAAGGTTTTTGTACGATTAGACTATAGTAGATATCACCTAGGACTAGGGATACCCTATAGTTACCGATTAACTCTTGATAACATAAAGGCTTGATTTCATCATAATTCTCTAAGGACTTAGGAGTTAGGATGAATGTTCAAAGGTTTTCCCACTAAGGACTTAGGGGAAAATAATCTAAAGGGCGGTAATTAAAAGTTATGAACTTGTTGAAGAGATCTAAATCCAAGGTTATTACAGGAACAATCACACATTATACCCCTAGCATAATACTCATATTTGTCAAAAAGCCAATTTACTTTTCTGCTTATTTTAATTATTGTTTAGTGACAATTTGCAAACAAAACCCCAATATTAGTTTTTGTTTAATTGATATATAATTTGAACTCGATATTACTACGCAGTCCTTGAGATCGACATTCGGGGAATTTCCCTATTATTACTACAGAGGCAAAATAGTACACTTGCTATTTTTCCGATCAGATTCAACTGATGATGGTCAACTATGTGTTAACCATGTCAGGGATTAAACTGATGATAGTCAACTATGTGTTAACCATGTTATAGATGAACTGATAATGGTCAACTATGTGTTAACCATGTTAGGGATTCAACAGATGATGGTCAAATGCGTTAACCATGTCAGGGATTCGACTGATGATGGTCAAGTATGTGTTAACCATGTAAGGGATTCAACAGATGATGGTCAACTATGTGTTAAGCATGTTACAGATGAACTGATGATGGTCAAGTATGTGTTAACCATGTAAGGGATTCAACAGATGATGGTCAACTATGTGTTAACCATGTTACAGATGAGCTGATGATGGTCAACTATGTGCTAACCATGCCAGGGATTCAACTGATGATGGTCAAGTATGTGTTAACCATGTCAGGGATTCAATAGATGATGGTCAACTATGTGTTAACCATGTTACAGATGAACTGATGATGATATACTAAAACCTTGTTAGAGATTCAACAGATGATGGTCAACTATGTGTTAACCATGTTAGGGATTCAACAGATGATGGTCAACTATGTGTTAATCATGTTATAGATGAACTGATGATGGTCAACTATTTGTTAACCATGTCAGGGATTCAACAGATGATGGTCAACTATGTGTTAACCATGTCAGGGATTCAACTGATGATGGTCAACTACGTGTTAACCATGTCAGGGATTCAATTGATGATGGTCAACTATGTGTTAACCATGTCAGGGATTCAACAGATGATGGTCAACTATGTGTTAACCATGTTACAGATGAACTGGTGATGGTCAACTATGTGTTAACCATGTCAGGGATTCAACAGATGATGGTCAACCATGTGATAACCATGTCAGGGAATCAATTGATGATGGTTAAATATGTGTTAACCATGTCAGGGACTCAACTGATGATGGTCAACTATGTCTTAACCATGTTACAGATGAACTGATGATGGTCAACTATGTGTTAACCATGTCAGGGATTCAACTGTTGATGGTCAACTATGTGTTAACCATGTTACAGATGAACTGATGATGGTCAACTATGTGTTAACCATGTCAGGGATTCAACAGATGATGGTCAACTATGTGTTAACCATGTCAGGGTTTCAATTGATGATGGTCAACTATGTGTTAACCATGTTACAAATGAACGGATGATGGTCAAATATGTGTTAACCATGTCAGGGATTCAACTGATGATGGTCAACTATGTGTTAACAATGTTACAGATGAACTGATGATGGTCAACTATGTGTTAACCATGTCAGGGATTCAACTGATGATGGTCAAGTATGTGTTAACCATGTCAGGGTTTCAATTGATGATGGTTAACTATGTGTTAACCATGTTACAGATGAACTGATGATGGTCAACTATGTGTTAACCATGTCAGGAATTGAACTGATTATTGTCAACTATGTGTTAACCATGTTACAGATGAACTGATGATGGTCAACTATGTGTTAACCATGTCAGGGATTCAACTGATGATGGTCAAGTATGTGTTAACCATGTCAGGGATTCAACTGATGATTGCCAAGTATGTGTTAACCATGTTACAGATGAACTGATGATGGTCAACTATGTGTTAACCATGTCAGGGATTCAACAGATGATGGTCAACTATGTGTTAACCATGTCAGGGGTTCAACTAAGGATGGTCAAGTATGTGTTAACCATGTCAGGGATTCAACTGATGATGGTCAACTATGTGTTATCCATGTTACAAATGAACTGATGATGGTCAACTATGTGTAAACCATGTCAGGGATTCAATTGATGATGGTCAACTATGTGTTAACCATGTTACAGATGAACTGATGATGGTCAACTATGTGTTAACCATGTTACAAATGAACTGATGATGGTCAACTATGTGTTAACCATGTCATGGATTCAACTGATGATGGTCAAGTATGTGTTAACCATGTAAGGGATTCAACTGATGATGGCCAAGTATGTGTTAACCACATTACAGATGAACTGATGATGAACAACTATTTGTTAACCATGTCAGGGACTCAACAGATGATGGTCAACGATGTGTTAACCATGTCAGGGATTCAACTGATGATGGTCAAGTATGTGTTAACCATGTCAGGGATTCAACAGATGATGGTCAAATATGTGTTAACTATGTAACAGATGAACTGATGATGGTCAAGTATTTGTTAACCATGTCAGGGATTCAACAGATGATGATCAACTATATGTTAAACATGTTACAGATGAACTGATGGTGGTCAACTATGTGTTAACCATGTCAGGGATTCAATAGATGATAGTCAACTATGTGTTAACCATGTCAGGGATTCAATTGATGATGGTCAACTATGTCTTAACCATGTTACACATGAACTGATGATGGTCAACTATGTGTTAACCATGTCAGGGATTCAACTGTTGATGGTCAACTATGTGTTAACCATGTTACAGATGAACTGATGATGGTCAACTATGTGTTAACCATGTCAGGGATTCAACAGATGATGGTCAACTATGTGTTAACCATGTCAGGGTTTCAATTGATGATTGTCAACTATGTGTTAACCATGTTACAGATGAACTGATGATGGTCAAATATGTGTTAACCATGTCAGGGATTCAACTGATGATGGTCAACTATGTGTTAACAATGTTACATATGAACTGATGATGGTCAACTATGTGTTAACCATGTCAGGGATTCAACTGATGATGGTCAAGTATGTGTTAACCATGTCAGGGTTTCAATTGATGATGGTTAACTATGTGTTAACCATGTTACAGATGAACTGATGATGGTCAACTATGTGTTAACCATGTCAGGAATTGAACTGATTATTGTCAACTATGTGTTAACAACATTACAGATGAACTGATGATGAACAACTATTTGTTAACCATGTCAGGGACTCAACAGATGATGGTCAACGATGTGTTAACCATGTCAGGGATTCAACTGATGATGGTCAAGTATGTGTTAACAATGTCAGGGATTCAACAGATGATGGTCAAATATGTGTTAACTATGTAACAGATGAACTGATGATGGTCAAGTATTTGTTAACCATGTCAGGGATTCAACAGATGATGATCAACTATATGTTAAACATGTTACAGATGAACTGATGGTGGTCAACTATGTGTTAACCATGTCAGGGATTCAATAGATGATAGTCAACTATGTGTTAACCATGTCAGGGATTCAATTGATGATGGTCAACTATGTCTTAACCATGTTACACATGAACTGATGATGGTCAACTATGTGTTAACCATGTCAGGGATTCAACTGTTGATGGTCAACTATGTGTTAACCATGTTACAGATGAACTGATGATGGTCAACTATGTGTTAACCATGTCAGGGATTCAACAGATGATGGTCAACTATGTGTTAACCATGTCAGGGTTTCAATTGATGATGGTCAACTATGTGTTAACCATGTTACAGATGAACTGATGATGGTCAAATATGTGTTAACCATGTCAGGGATTCAACTGATGATGGTCAACTATGTGTTAACAATGTTACAGATGAACTGATGATGGTCAACTATGTGTTAACCATGTCAGGGATTCAACTGATGATGGTCAAGTATGTGTTAACCATGTCAGGGTTTCAATTGATGATGGTTAACTATGTGTTAACCATGTTACAGATGAACTGATGATGGTCAACTATGTGTTAACCATGTCAGGAATTGAACTGATTATTGTCAACTATGTGTTAACCATGTTACAGATGAACTGATGATGGTCAACTATGTGTTAACCATGTTAGGGATTCAACTGATGATGGTCAAGTATGTGTTAACCATGTCAGGGATTCAACTGATGATTGCCAAGTATGTGTTAACCATGTTACAGATGAACTGATGATGGTCAACTATGTGTTAACCATGTCAGGGATTCAACAGATAATGGTCAACTATGTGTTAACCATGTCAGGGGTTCAACTAAGGATGGTCAAGTATGTGTTAACCATGTCAGGGATTCAACTGATGATGGTCAACTATGTGTTATCCATGTTACAAATGAACTGATGATGGTCAACTATGTGTAAACCATGTCAGGGATTCAACTGATGATGATCAACTATGTGTTAACCATGTTACACATGAACTGATGATGGTCAACTATGTGTTAACCATGTTACAAATGAACTGATGATGGTCAACTATGTGTTAACCATGTCATGGATTCAATTGATGATGGTCAAGTATGTGTTAACCATGTCAGGGATTCAACTGATGATGGCCAAGTATGTGTTAACCACATTACAGATGAACTGATGATGAACAACTATTTGTTAACCATGTCAGGGACTCAACAGATGATGGTCAACGATGTGTTAACCATGTCAGGGATTCAACTGATGATGGTCAAGTATGTGTTAACCATGTCAGGGATTCAACAGATGATGGTCAAATATGTGTTAACTATGTAACAGATGAACTGATGATGATGGTCAAGTATTTGTTAACCATGTCAGGGATTCAACAGATGATGATCAACTATATGTTAACCATGTTACAGATGGACTGATGGTGGTCAACTATGTGTTAACCATGTCAGGGATTCAATAGATGATGGTCAACTATGTGTTACCCATGTCAGGGATTCAACTGATGATGGTCAACTATGTGTTAACCATGTTACAGATGAACTGAAGATGGTCAACTATGTGTTAACCATGTCAGGGATTCAACTGATGATGGCCAAGTATGTGTGAACCATGTTACCGATGAATTGATGTGGTTAACTATGTATTAACCATGTCAGGGATTCAACAGATGGTGGTATACTATGTGTTAACCATGTCAGAGATTGACCTGATGATGGTCAACTTTGTGTTAACCATGTCAGGGATTCAACAGATGATGGTCAACTATGTGTTAACCATGTCAGGGATTCAACTGATGATGGTCAAGTATGTGTTAACCATGTCAGGGATTCAAACAGATGATGGTCAATTATGTGTTAACCATGTTACAGATGAACTGATGATGGTTAACTATGTGTTAACCATGTCATGGATTCAACTAATGATGGTCAACTATGTGTTAACCATGTCAGGGATTCAACTAATGATAGTCAACTATGTGTTAACCATGTTACATATGAACTAATAATGGTCAACTATGTATTAACCATGTTAGGTATTCAACAGATGATGGTCAAATGCGTTAACCATGTCAGGGATTCAACTGATGATGGTCAAGTATGTGTTAACCATGTCAGGGATTCAACAGATGATGGTCAAATATGTGTTAACTATGTAACAGATGAACTGATGATGGTCAAGTATGTGTTAACCATGTCAGGGATTCAACAGATGATGGTCAACTATATGTTAACCATGTTACAGATGAACTGATGGTGGTCAACTATGTGTTAACCATGTCAGGGATTCAATAGATGATGGTCAACTATGTGTTAACCATGTCAGGGATTCAACTGATGATGGTCAACTATGTGTTAACCATGTTACAGATGAACTGATGATGGTCAACTATGTGTTAACCATGTCAGGGATTCAACAGATAATGGTCAACTATGTGTTAACCATGTCAGGGGTTCAACTAAGGATGGTCAAGTATGTGTTAACCATGTCAGGGATTCAACTGATGATGGTCAACTATGTGTTATCCATGTTACAAATGAACTGATGATGGTCAACTATGTGTAAACCATGTCAGGGATTCAACTGATGATGGTCAACTATGTGTTAACCATGTTACACATGAACTGATGATGGTCAACTATGTGTTAACCATGTTACAAATGAACTGATGATGGTCAACTATGTGTTAACCATGTCATGGATTCAACTGATGATGGTCAAGTATGTGTTAACCATGTCAGGGATTCAACTGATGATGGTCAAGTATGTGTTAACCACATTACAGATGAACTAATGATGAACAACTATTTGTTAACCATGTCAGGGACTCAACAGATGATGGTCAACGATGTGTTAACCATGTCAGGGATTCAACTGATGATGGTCAAGTATGTGTTAACCATGTCAGGGATTCAACAGATGATGGTCAAATATGTGTTAACTATGTAACAGATGAACTGATGATGGTCAAGTATTTGTTAACCATGTCAGGGATTCAACAGATGATGATCAACTATATGTTAACCATGTTACAGATGAACTGATGGTGGTCCACTATGTGTTAACCATGTCAGGGATTCAATAGATGATGGTCAACTATGTGTTACCCATGTCAGGGATTCAACTGATGATGGTCAACTATGTGTTAACCATGTTACAGATGAACTGAAGATGGTCAACTATGTGTTAACCATGTCAGGGATTCAACTGATGATGGCCAAGTATGTGTGAACCATGTTACCGATGAATTGATGTGGTTAACTATGTATTAACCATGTCAGGGATTCAACAGATGGTGGTATACTATGTGTTAACCATGTCAGAGATTCAACTGATGATGGTCAACTATGTGTTAACCATGTCAGGGATTCAACAGATGATGGTCAACTATGTGTTAACCATGTCAGGGATTCAACTGATGATGGTCAATTATGTGTTAACCATGTCAGGGATTCAAACAGATGATGGTCAATTATGTGTTAACCATGTTAAAGATGAACTGATGATGGTTAACTATGTGTTAACCATGTCATGGATTCAACTAATGATGGTCAACTATGTGTTAACCATGTCAGGGATTCAACTAATGATAGTCAACTATGTGTTAACCATGTTACATATGAACTAATAATGGTCAACTATGTATTAACCATGTTAGGTATTCAACAGATGATGGTCAAATGCGTTAACCATGTCAGGGATTCAACTGATGATGGTCAAGTAAGTGTTAACCATGTCAGGGATTCAACAGATGATGGTCAAATATGTGTTAACTATGTAACAGATGAACTGATGATGGTCAAGTATGTGTTAACCATGTCAGGGATTCAACAGATGATGGTCAACTATATGTTAACCATGTTACAGATGAACTGATGGTGGTCAACTATGTGTTAACCATGTCAGGGATTCAATAGATGATGGTCAACTATGTGTTAACCATGTCAGGGATTCAACTGATGATGGTCAACTATGTGTTAACCATGTTAGGGATTCAACAGATGATGGTCAACTATGTGTTAACCATGTTACAGATGAACTGATGATGGTCAACTATGTGTTAACCATGTCATGGATTAAACTGATGATGGTTAAGTATGTGTTAATCATGTCATGGATTCAACTGATGATGGCCAAGTATGTGTGAACCATGTTACCGATGAATTGATGTGGTTAACTATGTATTAACCATGTTAGGGATTCAAGAGATGGTGGTATACTATGTGTTAACCATGTCAGGGATTCAACTGATGATGGTCAACTATGTGTTAACCATGTCAGGGATTCAACAGATGATGGTCAACTATGTGTTAACCATGTCAGGGATTCAACTGATGATGGTCAAGTATGTGTTAACCATGTCAGGGATTCAATAGATGATGGTCAATTATGTGTTAACCATGTTACAGATGAACTGATGATGGTCAACTATGTGTTAACCATGTTACAAATGAACTGATGATGGTCAACTATGTGTTAACCATGTAAGGGATTCAACTGATGATGGTCAAGTATGTGTTAACCATGTCAGGGATTCAACAGATGATGGTGAAATGCGTTAACCATGCCAGGAATTCAATTGATGATGGTCAAGTATGTGTTAACCATGTCAGGGATTCAACAGATGATGGTCAACTATGTGTTACCCATGTTACAGATGAACTGATGATGGTCAAGTATGTGTTAACCATGTAAGGGACTCAACAGATGATGGTCAACTATGTGTTAACCATGTTACAGATGAACTGATGATGGTCAACTATGTGTTAACCATGTCAGGGATTCAACAGATGATGGTCAACCATGTGATAACCATGTCAGGGAATCAACTGATGATGGTCAAATATGTGTTAACCATGTCAGGTATTCAACTGATGATGGTCAACTATGTGTTAACCATGTCAGGGATTCAACAGATGATGGTCAACTATGTGTTAACCATGTCGGGGATTCAACTGTTGATGGTCAACTATGTGTTAACCATGTTACAGATGAACTGATGATGGTCAACTATGTGTTAACCATGTTACAGAGAACTGATGATGGTCAACTATGTGTTAACCATGTTAGGGATTCAACAGATGATGGTCAACTATGTGTTAACCATGCCAGGATTTCAACTGATGATGGTTAACTTTGTGTTAACCATGTTACAGATGAACTGATGATGGTCAACTATGTGTTAACCATGTCAGGAATTGAACTGATGATTGTCAACTATGTGTTAACCATGTTACAGATGAACTGATGATGGTCAACTATGTTTTAACCATGTCAGGGATTCAACTGATGATGGTCAAGTATGTGTTAACCATGTCAGGGATTCAACTGATGATTGCCAAATATGTGTTAACCATGTTACAGATGAACTGATGATGGTCAACTATGTGTTAACCATGTCAGGGATTCAACAGATGATGGTCAACTATGTGTTAACCATGTCAGGGGTTCAACTAAGGATGGTCAAGTATGTGTTAACCATGTCATGGATTCAACTGATGATGGTCAACTATGTGTTATCCATGTTACAAACGAACTGATGATGGTCAACTATGTGTTAACCATTTCAGGGATTCAACTGATGATGGTCAACTATGTGTTAACCATGTTACAGATGAACTGATGATGGTCAACTATGTGTTAACCATGTTACAAATGAACTGATGATGGTCAACTATGTGTTAACCATGTCAGGGATTCAACTGATGATGGTCAAGTATGTGTTAACCATGTCAGGGATTCAACTGATGATGGCCAAGTATGTGTTAACCACATTACAGATGAACTGATGATGAAAAACTATTTGTTAACCATGTTAGGGACTCAACAGATGATGGTCAACTATGTGTTAACCATGTCAGGGATTCAACTGATGATGGTCAAGTATGTGTTAACCATGTCAGGGATTCAACAGATGATGGTCAAATATGTGTTAACTATGTAACAGATGAACTGATGATGGTCAAGTATGTGTTAACCATGTCAGGGATTCAACAGATGATGATCAACTATATGTTAACCATGTTACAGATGAACTGATGGTGGTCAACTATGTGTTAACCATGTCAGGGATTCAATAGATGATGGTCAACTATGTGTTAACCATGTCAGGGATTCAACTGATGATGGTCAACTATGTGTTAACCATGTTACAGATGAACTGATGATGGTCAACTATGTGTTAACCATGTCAGGGATTCAACAGATGATGGTCAACTATGTGTTAACCATGTTACAGATGAACTGATGATGGTCAACTATGTGTTAACAATGTCATGGATTAAACTGATGATGGCCAAGTATGTGTTAATCATGTCAGGGATTCAACTAATGATGGCCAAGTATGTCTGAACCATGTTACCGATGAATTGATGTGGTTAACTATGTATTAACCATGTCAGGGATTCAATAGATGGTGGTATACTATTTGTTAACCATGTTAGAGATTCAACTGATGATGGTCAACTATGTGTTAACCATGTCAGGGATTCAACAGATGATGGTCAACTATGTGTTAACCATGTCAGGGATTCAACTGATGATGGTCAAGTATGTGTTAACCATGTCAGGGATTCAACAGATGATGGTCAATTATGTGTTATCCATGTTACAGATGAAGTGATGATGGTTAACTATGTGTTAACCATGTCATGGATTCAACTGATGATGGTCAACTATGTGTTAACCATGTCAGGGATTCAACTAATGATAGTCAACTATGTGTTAACCATGTTACATATGAACTAATAATGGTCAACTATGTATTAACCATGTTAGGTATTCAACAGATGATGGTCAAATGCATTAACCATGTCAGGGATTCAACTGATGATGGTCAAGTAAGTGTTAACCATGTCAGGGATTCAACAGATGATGGTCAAATATGTGTTAACTATGTAACAGATGAACTGATGATGGTCAAGTATGTGTTAACCATGTCAGGGATTCAACTGATGATGGTCAATCATATGTTAACCATGTTACAGATGAACTGATGGTGGTCAACTATGTGTTAACCATGTCAGGGATTCAATAGATGATGGTCAACTATGTGTTAACCATGTCAGGGATTCAACTGATGATGGTCAACTATGTGTTAACCATGTTACTGATGAACTGATGATGGTCAACTATGTGTTAACCATGTCAGGGATTCAACAGATGATGGTCAACTATGTGTTAACCATGTTACAGATGAACTGATGATGGTCAACTATGTGTTAACCATGTCATGGATTAAACTGATGATGGTTAAGTATGTGTTAATCATGTCATGGATTCAAGTGATGATGGCCAAGTATGTGTGAACCATGTTACCGATGAATTGATGTGGTTAACTATGTATTAACCATGTCAGGGATTCAAGAGATGGTGGTATACTATGTGTTAACCATGTCAGGGATTCAACTGATGATGGTCAACTATGTGTTAACCATGTCAGGGATTCAACAGATGATGGTCAACTATGTGTTAACCATGTCAGGGATTCAACTGATGATTGTCAAGTATGTGTTAACCATGTCAGGGATTCAATAGATGATGGTCAATTATGTGTTAACCATGTTACAGATGAACTGATGATGGTCAACTATGTGTTAACCATGTTACAAATGAACTGATGATGGTCAACTATGTGTTAACCATGTAAGGGATTCAACTGATGATGGTCAAGTATGTGTTAACCATGTCAGGGATTCAACAGATGATGGTGAAATGCGTTAACCATGTCAGGAATTCAATTGATGATGGTCAAGTATGTGTTAACCATGTCAGGGATTCAACAGATTGTGGTCAACTATGTGTTACCCATGTTACAGATGAACTGATGATGGTCAAGTATGTGTTAACCATGTAAGGGACTCAACAGATGATGGTCAACTATGTGTTAACCATGTTACAGATGAACTGATGATGGTCAACTATGTGTTAACCATGTCAGGGATTCAACAGATGATGGTCAACCATGTGATAACCATGTCAGGGAATCAACTGATGATGGTCAAATATGTGTTAACCATGTCAGGTATTCAACTGATGATGGTCAACTATGTGTTAACCATGTCAGGGATTCAACAGATGATGGTCAACTATGTGTTAACCATGTCAGGGATTCAACTGTTGATGGTCAACTATGTGTTAACCATGTTACAGATGAACTGATGATGGTCAACTATGTGTTAACCATGTTAGGGATTCAACAGATGATGGTCAACTATGTGTTAACCATGTCAGGATTTCAACTGATGATGGTTAACTTTGTGTTAACCATGTTACAGATGAACTGATGATGGTCAACTATGTGTTAACCATGTCAGGAATTGAACTGATGATTGTCAACTATGTGTTAACCATGTTACAGATGAACTGATGATGGTCAACTATGTTTTAACCATGTCAGGGATTCAACTGATGATGGTCAAGTATGTGTTAACCATGTCAGGGATTCAACTGATGATTGCCAAGTATGTGTTAACCATGTTACAGATGAACTGATGATGGTCAACTATGTGTTAACCATGTCAGGGATTCAACAGATGATGGTCAACTATGTGTTAACCATGTCAGGGGTTCAACTAAGGATGGTCAAGTATGTGTTAACCATGTCATGGATTCAACTGATGATGGTCAACTATGTGTTATCCATGTTACAAACGAACTGATGATGGTCAACTATGTGTTAACCATTTCAGGGATTCAACTGATGATGGTCAACTATGTGTTAACCATGTTACAGATGAACTGATGATGGTCAACTATGTGTTAACCATGTTACAAATGAACTGATGATGGTCAACTATGTGTTAACCATGTCAGGGATTCAACTGATGATGGTCAAGTATGTGTTAACCATGTCAGGGATTCAACTGATGATGGCCAAGTATGTGTTAACCACATTACAGATGAACTGATGATGAACAACTATTTGTTAACCATGTTAGGGACTCAACAGATGATGGTCAACTATGTGTTAACCATGTCAGGGATTCAACTGATGATGGTCAAGTATGTGTTAACCATGTCAGGGATTCAACAGATGATGGTCAAATATGTGTTAACTATGTAACAGATGAACTGATGATGGTCAAGTATGTGTTAACCATGTCAGGGATTCAACAGATGATGATCAACTATATGTTAACCATGTTACAGATGAACTGATGGTGGTCAACTATGTGTTAACCATGTCAGGGATTCAATAGATGATGGTCAACTATGTGTTAACCATGTCAGGGATTCAACTGATGATGGTCAACTATGTGTTAACCATGTTACAGATGAACTGATGATGGTCAACTATGTGTTAACCATGTCAGGGATTCAACAGATGATGGTCAACTATGTGTTAACCATGTTACAGATGAACTGATGATGGTCAACTATGTGTTAACCATGTCATGGATTAAACTGATGATGGCCAAGTATGTGTTAATCATGTCAGGGATTCAACTAATGATGGCAAGTATGTGTGAACCATGTTACCGATGAATTGATGTGGTTAACTATGTATTAACCATGTCAGGGATTCAATAGATGGTGGTATACTATTTGTTAACCATGTTAGAGATTCAACTGATGATGGTCAACTATGTGTTAACCATGTCAGGGATTCAACAGATGATGGTCAACTATGTGTTAACCATGTCAGGGATTCAACTGATGATGGTCAAGTATGTGTTAACCATGTCAGGGATTCAACAGATGATGGTCAATTATGTGTTATCCATGTTACAGATGAAGTGATGATGGTTAACTATGTGTTAACCATGTCATGGATTCAACTGATGATGGTCAACTATGTGTTAACCATGTCAGGGATTCAACTAATGATAGTCAACTATGGGTTAACCATGTTACATATGAACTGATAATGGTCAACTATGTATTAACCATGTTAGGTATTCAACAGATGATGGTCAAATGCGTTAACCATGTCAGGGATTCAACTGATGATGGTCAAGTATGTGTTAACCATGTCAGGGATTCAACAGATGATGGTCAAATATGTGTTAACTATGTAACAGATGAACTGATGATGGTCAAGTATGTGTTAACCATGTCAGGGATTCAACAGATGATGGTCAACTATATGTTAACCATGTTACAGATGAACTGATGGTGGTCAACTATGTGTTAACCATGTCAGGGATTCAATAGATGATGGTCAACTATGTGTTAACCATGTCAGGGATTCAACTGATGATGGTCAACTATGTGTTAACCATGTTACAGATGAACTGATGATGGTCAACTATGTGTTAACCATGTCAGGGATTCAACAGGTGTTAACCATGTTACAGATGAACTGATGATGGTCAACTATGTGTTAACCATGTCATGGATTAAACTGATGATGGTCAAGTATGTGTTAATCATGTCAGGGATTCAACTGATGATGGCCAAGTATGTGTGAACCATGTTACCGATGAATTGATGTGGTTAACTATGTATTAACTATGTCAGGGATTCAACAGATGGTGGTATACTATGTGTTAACCATGTCAGGGATTCAACTTATGATGGTCAACTATGTGTTAACCATGTCAGGGATTCAACAGATGATGGTCAACTATGTGTTAACCATGTCAGGGATTCAACTGATGATTGTCGCACGCTCGCGAAAATGATGAACAGAGTCGCCACCAATATATTTATCCCAAAGCGGGAAAGGAATATCAGAAAACCTGGAATAAGAAATGGATAAGAAAAGGTCTTTCGACCAGAGATAGGGTACGGGAGTCGGTTACGCGAGGGGAAGGTACTAGCACCCCTCACGCCCATCGTACTCGATGGTATCCACCTATGTTTGTTGCTATCTAAAGGGTGTGTACTATAAATCTAAAGCTTAATTACTAAGGGAATGCATGCAAATGAAAGAAGAAACACGGGGAAAAATAAGGTTTATAAATAGTTGTGCTCGCTTAGGCCCCGCGACCCAATGCCTACGTATCCTTTTCAGGAATCAGAGCACCGTAGTTCGGCTCTTTAGTTTTTGTTTGTTTTTGTGTTTTTTAGTTGAACAGTTACATTCGCACTCCGCTGCTCGACCTCTGGAGTCTTAAGCTGGGAATGGAGCGGAAATAACGTGTCCGATTAGGAGAAAGAATGCCCTGAAGGCAAGAGAAAGAATGCCTCGGAGGCAAGAAAGAGAAGAGAGAAAGTTGGTTTGTGTTTTTTTATGTAACTCCATGATGAACAAAACCCAATACAAGGCTTCGCACCACTTTATTACTTTGTTTAGGTCTGAGCCTTTATTAAGTGTTTTAGATGTTTTTGGTTGGGTACTTTTTAAGGGAATTTACTTTGCAATTCGAATCACATAAAAATGTATAATGATTGAGAAGCAGATTAGGGAATGAATCCCACTCACTTCTATCCCATTATGTAATGTTCAAGAAACAGATTAGGGAATGAATCCCACTCATTTCTATCCCATTAATTAATGTTCGAGAAACAGATTAGGGAATGAATCCCACTCATTTCTCTCCCATTAAGTAGTGACAGAGAAACAGATTAGGGAATGAATCCCACTCATTTCTATGTCACTAAGTGATTGAGAAACAGATTAGGGAATGAATCCCACTCATTTCTCTATCACTTTCTTAATGTGATTCGCATCTTCCTTTATTAAATGTTTTAAAGTTGAAAAGAAAAAGAAGAAAACTAGCCTAAAATGAATAAATAGCCTAATGTCATGATTATACCTAATTGTTAGGATTTTAAGGGAAAAGACTAACCTAAAGGTTATGGAGATTATAGGTCCTAAATCTAAAGGAACAAACAAGTGAAATTACAAGCGAAAATTACAAGCAAAACAATGATACAAAATTAGTGCAAAAATGACTAAAAGAATGACTTGAAATATGGTACAAAACATAGAAGCAAATGATGCAAAATATAGTACCAAAAGTGAATTAAAGGACTATTATTTTTATTGATTTTTATATGACAAAGAACAAGAATTCTAATCAAGCAAAAGAATTAAAATACAAGCCTAAACTAATATTTTTTAGTGATTATTTTCTATGTCAAGGATTATGTATCTAAGTCTCAATATGATAGTGGAAAAATTTGTGATCTTTATTTATTAAGAGAAATGGTAAAAACTAAGTAAAATCTAGATTCCAATAATAAAAATATAGAACCGGGGGTGTAAACTGAATCAAATGGTGCAGTAAGCAAGCGCTGGGCCCAGGGTGAAAGGCCCAGAAGAGTTTTTTATTGTTGCAGAATTTTATGTCAAAAGGGATATGGGCAAGTGGGGTGTGCGCGAATAGCAGCTTGGCCCAAGAAGTTGTTTTCATATTTGCCTCTTGCAAAAGAACACTATGGGCCAATGGGGGTGCGGTTAACAGTGAATGGCCCGAGATTTTGTGTTTGATCCATGATGATTATTGTTCAGTTTAATTCAGATTTTAATCAACTAATGTCAATAATGGGAATTTAGACCTTATGTTAACATTAATATGATAACTAAACCTTATAGTAATTCTAATTAATTATCAGCTATAGTGTTAATCAAAAATAGAAAACAAAAGGGGATTAGGGTTGTAAAAGGGGGTGACGGTTCACCTCTCACTCTCAGACTCTCTCTCTGTACTCATACTTCACCGGAAATCGCTCCGCCGCGCCGGAGGCGGCGGAGCTTGACCGAATGCGAGATTAAAACACTCAACCGCACCTATTTCCCTTCTTTTCTTCGAATCTTTAACTCTCTTTAACCGATTCAAACTCACCCTCCCCTAATTGGACCAAACAGCAAACCCTAGATCTAGATAGAAATCAAATCGAAGGCTAATGGCTACGAATCATAGATCAAGATCATGGGGGAATAACTCGGAGATGCTCATACCACACCACAACATCAAGAACAACAAGAGATGAAGAAGGAGGAGCCGATTAGAAGACTTACCTGGGTGACGAATATGGCGACAATCGTTGAGGAAAACCGGAGGAGAGACTCCAAAGCTCTTCAGTATGCGAAATAAACGCAGTTGAGGAACTTGACAAATTCTTCAGGTGATTCTTTAGATTTCCACGCCTTCTCTTTGTTCTTGCTTGCGATATCTTCTTCTTCTACTATTCTTTTTCTGGATTTCCGCGTTTTTGTGATTGTCGTTGTTGAGAGTGCGTGAGATTATTGTAGTTGCAGAGCGTTTGAGTGTTGAAAGATGGAAGCTAAGCTCATTCCATTAAAGCTTCAATGAGAAGCTTTAATGGAGGTTGACGGTGAGAGCTTTGAGTGTGGGTGAAGAATGTGATTGAAGGAGAGAGAGAGAGAGAGAGAGAGAGAGAGAGAGAGAGAGAGAGAGAGAGAGAGAGAGAAGGGATGAAGATGAATCTCTGTGAACAATGGTGAAGAAGTGGTGGAGAGGAATGGATGGAGAGTGGTGAAGATCAATGGAGTCGAGAGGCTTGAATGAAGGAGAGGTTGAGTTTATATAGAATGAGAGTGAGAGGATTCAGTTAGAGGAGAGTCATTGTGAGCCCTTGGATTGAGAAGTTTCTGTTATGATATTAAGGGTGAGAGATTGAGTTGGTTATTGTAGTTTAGAAATCGGTTATAATTCTGTTAGAGATTTTCTAGGTTGTTATAATTCTGTTAGAGGACGGTTATTGATGGTTTGGAGGTTAGTTAGGTAGTTATGATTAGTTTGGTAATCCTGTTAGAGAGGAATGAACTGTATGGTTCAGTTAGGTTATGAGGTTAGAATGTAACTGATAGGTTAGGAAAGTTAGTTATACTGTTAGCAATTTGTTAGGAAAAAAGGAATAGGTTAGTGAAATTAGCTTAGGTTGAGACTGAGTTTGGTAACTGGTTATGGCTGCTGGGAATTTGTTAGGTGGGATTTTATTAGGTGAAAAAGGTTGGGAAAAGTTAATTAACTGAAGTTGCTGTCAGTAGGAAAGTTTGTAATTTGGAATGTTAGTGACTTTTTCTGGTATAAGGCAGGGACTGGTTTTGTTCTTGTTTGCACAGGGCCCTTCTTCTTCTTTTTGCTGAATTGTTATGTTAGTGAACTTTTCCGATACTTGTTGCACCTGAAACGAACCCTTGTATCTTGCGGTATGAATTATGGACTGTATATGGCTTTGTAGTAATGTTTTGCTGGCGGAATATGATGATGCAGGTCTGGTGATGTGATTGGATGCAAGCTTCCGAACCGGTTCAATGTGTACATGTGGCTGGAGTAAGACGATAAGGTGAATAACTCAAGATGGAACCATGGAGATCTTTCTTTCCTCTTTTTTTTTTGTAAAGTAACAGTGTGAAATTAAGATGCAGCTGAATGAGACCACAGAACTTAATGTAATTTGCTGATTGTATCTTCTTTTTTTTCTAGTTTTCCTTTGAACATGGATTATGTAATGAACATACAATGATATTGAATGGACTCCCTCTTCCAGGAATTTGGAATTCAATGCATAAAGTGTTTTCTTTTAAATTTTGGATATGTATGGTGGCCTTGGAAATGTGATGATGTTTGTAATGATTCTTAAAATTCTGATGAACACATGCGGTCGAAATAAAACTTTGAAAGATCATCTTTTTCAATCATGAGGTTTAGGCATGTATTTTCTCCTAAATTCAAATCCTATTTTGCACCTTAGACCCAAATAGCTTCATATCTCATACTTGCTCTTTAGCGAAACCTTTTAGTTCAACACTTGAATTTAAAACTCAAACTAACTTTCATTTGGAAGCACCACAAGTTAATAAGCAAGCCTTTAATTTTTTATATCTTTACCCTTTTTTTTCGCCTTCGCCATGATACAAGCCATGTAACCTAATGACAACGAGGTCCCTAATAACCATGAATTCACACACTGATTTCACAGTCCAATACTTAAAGAAGAACCAAATGAATCAAGCTTGACTGAAGTAAAATTCTTAATTTCCAGGACCCTTGATCTCACGCCAAGTTTATTGATTAATGATGCATGATATATGTTAAATGAGTTAATGGAGATATGCAGATGAAATGCGAAGCTTAAGCCAATTATAAATAAATTAGATGGGCAAATTTTGGGGTGCAACAGCTGCCCCTATTTAATCATCTTAAACCTGAAAGTGAGATTGGCGCTAGCCTTTCGAGCATTCAAGGTAGAAGAAGATTAAATACCAAGTGAACCTGGAGATTTGCCTTATGAGAGATATGATCCACTGGGGAATAGATGGTGTCAACTCCACTGAGGAAGATTGTATCAACTCTGGGTTGAACAAATTAACTCTGGGTTAGGGACGAAATAAACATCAACTTTGGGTCGAGGAGGAAAAGTAGATCAACTTTGGGTCGAAGAATAGAGGGAAGTCAATTCGGGGTTGAATAAGGGGTAAACATCAACTCTAGGTTGAGAACGGAAAGGGAAATCAGTATTAGTGGGATGAGATATAAGTATTAACTCTGGGTTAAAATAGGAAGCAAGGAAATCAACTCTAGGTTGAACGAGAGATTATGGGTTGAAAGAGGAAAGGTGAACAATTAGGAATAATCGTCAACTCTGGGTTGAGTGGGAAAGACAAAAGACAAGGATAAACTCTGGGTTGAATAAAAGATAACTGTCAATTCTGGGTTGAATGAGAAAGGAGAAAAGATAACCGTCAACTCTGGGTTGAGTGGGAAAGACAAATGATAACCGTCAACTCTGGGTTGAGTGGGAAAGACAAAAGATAACCGTCAACTCTGGGTTGAGTGGGAAAGGATATATGACGACCGTCAACTTTGGGTTGAGTGGGAAAGAGAGATAATCAATTCTGGATTGAACAAGGGATAACCGTCAACTCTGAGTTGAGTGGGAAATAGGATAAAGGATGACCGTCAACTCTGGGTTGAGTGGGAAAATTATAAAGGATAACCGTCAACTCTGGGTTGAGTGGGAAAAAGGTAAATGATAACCGTCAACTCTGGGTTGAGTGGGAAAAAGGTAAATGATAACCGTCAACTCTGGGTTGAGTGGGAAAAAGGTAAATGATAACCGTCAACTCTGGGTTGAGTGGGAAAAGAAAGAATAAGAAATATCCGTCAACTCTGGGTGAGAGGGAAAAGGAAGAGAAGTCAATTCTGGATTGAATAAAGGGTGGTCGTCAACTCTGGGTTGAGTGGAAAAAAGGAACAAGAGATAACCGTCAACTCTGGATTGAGTGGGAGAGAGAAATCAGTAAGAAATATCCGTCAACTCTGGGTGAGAGAGAAAAGGACAAAAGATAACCGTCAACTCTGGGTTGAGTGGGAAAGAAAGAGATAACCGTCAACTCTGGGTTGAGTGGGAAAATATAATTAACTCGGGGTTAAAAGATGAATGGAAAATCAACTCTGGGTTGAACACAAAAATATCAACTCTGGGTTGAAGAAAGATGAACATGATTGACTATGGGAGATGACACCACAATGGTAACTCCGAGTGATCCAGTGGAATATCAATTGAATGCTTTGTAGGGACCTCATCTGATGAATAACTTGGCTTATGCTTCACATGCGATGTTTGATTTATTTTATGCACTTCTGGAGATGCAATGTTATGGGTTCTATATGCAGTGTACTGATTTATTTCATGCACTTATGGAGATGCAATGTAATGAATTCTATATGCGGTGTACTGATTGTTCAGGGTTTTTGCTTTGTGTGGAGTAGATTAAGTGGAGTTCTAAAACTCTGTTTGAGAATCGAGGTGGGGTGGATGCCGCTGATTTGTTGATGATTGGATCATGCAGGAGAAATGATAATGAAAATGCAATGATATGCATGATGTATGTATGACTATGAATGGAATGATTGTTTCCAAGATATGAAGGACGGATGGAGAATGCCCTTGTGGAAAGGTCATTGCTTGAAGGATAGGATTTGTGAAGGTGAGGTGTTTGGCTTGACTCCTCGACACTTGTCTCAATATCTGACACTTGATTGAAGATGAAGAGATGAATTGTTACTAGCTTGCCCCAACGTGTATGATCTCTTGAGATAGAACTTTGATAATGCTTGAATCATGGAGATTTGCGATGGTCTGCCCCAGTGTAGATCATGGAATGAATGCCCCAGATTGAAAGGAACTCTTCCACTTAATGGATGCTTGAGGTATTTGCTTTGTGGATGACCAACCTTTGCCCTTGTAAGATTACTCGATAGAGTTTCAATGTTGAACTTTCCTTGGTATCAAGTACTTACTTTCAAGTTAGAGACAATTCTGTTTTGAAAAAGATAATGAGAATGCAATGCACATGTTAATCTCGAAGAAAAGTTTTATTTATCAAAATGTTGTACTGATACTAACACAAATGACACAGCAACATTAGGAGTCAGTTTGACATGATTTCACAGTTTGTATGCTTTTGGAACGAACCCTGCTTCAATTAGGACTTTTTTAGGGTTGTAACATGGTCGGGTTCACGGTTTAAGAAACAAAGGATAAAGGCTCAAGTTCTACTTAACCCATCCCTTCTTCGTGATATTCTCCAGTCCTATGTTCAGCTAGTTTGACACGAGTGTTCACCTTTCAGGAAGGATTATGATGGATGAGGATCCTTTATGACTTTGATGGAGGTGGCAGCCACCCTTTGGTGCTTTCATTGATGATTATAACAACTTGTCCCTTGGAGGATTTTTCTTTTGCTTTGTCTTTTGCTTTCCCTAACTTTTGCCTGGACAACAGTTTCTTTGGATTTTGCTTTTCGTTGTCCAGCGGGATATGCCCTAATTTTTGCCTAAGTCATTTGCTTTAAAGCTTTTTTTTTTTACTTAGCGGGCTATTGTTTCTTTTTTTTTTATCATGATTCATAACTTTCTTTTCATTCTTTTTTCGTCTCATTCGGGAACAAGTTGTATGACTTTTGTGATTGACTTGATGAAAAGGTTGTGACTGCCTTCTTCTTAGTGAATGAGAGACTTCCATTATGGATAGTGCTCTTCCTTTTTGTTGCGAGAGATAGAATATGATTGATCCTCTGATGGAATACCTGAAAGTTTGAGCGCTCGGTCGCACTAACTGAAGACTACCCTGCCCCTGGTTAAGATTGAGGGTTTTGTAATTTTTTGAAAAGAAACTACTACTCCTTAGGCTCAAAGGGTTTGACGAAGGTTTCACTCCCTTATAACTCCAGTGTTTGGGAATTCGAAACAATGCCTGTACATCGTCAGCAGGATCTTTGTTCTAAAAGCATACAGTTAGTAGTTCATGTGTTTTTGATTTTTCATCATTCTCCTTTTAGTTGCTTAAGACAAATGAGTTGAATATCAATGAACATAATGACAAAAATGAAATAATTTGAGAAAAACATGTATATTACATTATTTTTATTTATTCAAATAGAATGAGTTTCTTACAATGAGAAGTACTTGATACCAACAAAAGTAATACAATTGAAAGTACATGAGAAATCTATACAATGGCAAGCTTGGCCTTATTCTAATGCAAATGAAATGTCCTCAAACATAAAGTCTTCATGGTCCACTGGTGGAAGCTCCATTATGAGGTGGCATGGGGTTGTTGATCACATTAGGTGCCATAGGTGTAAACTCAATCTCTTTTGCATCAAGCAAATCCTGAACTTTGTCTTTGAGAACTCTGCATTCTTCAGTAGTGTGACCAGATCCTCCTGAGTGGAATTCACACTTAGCATTAATCTTGTAATTTGGAGGGAGGGGATCAGGAGGAGGCCTAGCTTCCGCTAATTGAACCAGTTTAAGGTCAAGCAAGCGAGCAAGAAGTTGGCTATAAGTCATTGGTACACGATCATACACCCTCTTTGGCTTATTCTGTCTCTGTTGACCTTGTCTCTGTTGATAACCTTGTTGTTGGAAACCTTGTTGTTGTTGTTGTTGGACATATTGCTGATAAGGGACCCAAGGTTGTTGGCCAACAGGTGCCACATAAGCTTGAGGAGCGGTGGCGGTCACTTGATAATAAGAAGCTTGGTCTTGAGTAGAAACAACACTAGTCTCTCCTTCTTTCTTCTTGATGAAATTACCTTGAGGCTTCTTGTACCCATATTGATTAGTAGCAGCAGCATTTGCGGGATTCTGGATCTTATCGATTTTCAAGCCATTCTCAATTCTTTCACCAATCCTGACTAGATCGGAGAAGCCAGAAGAAACACTACCCACCATCCTTTCATAGTAGTGCCCTTGAAGAGTATTCATGAACATATCAACCAGTTCGGATTCAGAAAGTGGTGGATTAACTTGAGCAGCCATTTCTCTCCACCTTTGGGCATATTCTTTGAATGTCTCATTGGTCCTTTGCACTTGATTTTGTAGTTGCAACCTAGTCGGTGCCATGTCAATGTTGTATTGATATTGCTTGAGGAAGGCATCAGACAAATCCTTCCAAGATCGGATTCTATTGCGCTCCAGGTTCATATACCAGTTCAAAGATGCCCCAGACAAGCTATCTTGAAAGCAATGGATGAGCAATGAGTCATTGTGAATGTGAGAAGCCATCTTACGACAATACATGATGATATGGCTCTTTGGACAGCTTAAACCCTTGTACTTCTGAAAGTCGGGAGTCTTGAACTTGGGAGGAATAACCAGATTAGGAACTAAGCACATCTCTTCAGCGTCCATCCCATAGGCACTAAAACCTTCAATAGCTCGAATCCTTTCCTCAAGAATTTGATACTTCTCAGCAGATCTCTCAACGTGTCGAGCTCTTTCAACAGTTGGTATTGGGTGCATTTCTGGATTAGCAGACTGAGGACCACAGAAAGCAGGATAAGGAATCTCTGTATGAGGAGGTGGAGTAGGAAATGGGAAAACAGGCCCAGTCATAGTTGGCACTCCAGAAGTTATGGGCATGGGTCCTCCTTGGTTTGAAGCTCCAAGAGTATCAGCAGTCATGAAGCTGAATGGCATCCCAAGAGTAGCATTAGTCCTTGGTTGGAACTCAAGTGGAGTAGAAGAAGGTGGAATGACATCAGGTTGACTAGCAGCAAGTTGATTAGCAACAACAGGAATCTCTTGCACAACAGGAACCCTTTCATTTCTCAAAGCTTGGAGGGCTTCCAAAATAGCATCAACCTTGCCTTTCATTTGATCCATCTCTTCTCTAATGGCAGCTTGATCTTGCTCATAGCTCTCCATGATTCTTCTTCTGTGAGCTCTTGTCAGATATCGGTGTGGAGGAATCGTCTTGACTGATCTGATGGAGAGGAAGAGTGGTAAGAGTCTTGGTAACCATGGATGCATATGCATGAATGCAAAAATGTTAATGAAGATGCAAATGTATCATAAATCAGGATCAAGGATCAAGGCCTCTTGGATAATAGCTTCTCATGGTCAATAAGATATGGTCGAACCCTCCAGATTCAGAGGTTCGACGTTGATTTCTGGATAAATAGCTTGTGCATAAGTCAAAGATGGTCGAATCCTCCAGATTCAGAGGTTCGACGTTGATTCTGATAGATAACTGATGTAGAACTTCTGTATAAGTCAAAGGTGGTCGAATCCTCCATGTTCAGAGGTTCGATGTTGATTCAGGATAGATAACCTCTGCATAAGTGAAATTAGGTCGAACCTTCCAGATTCAGAGGTTCGACGTTGATTATGATAGATAGTATGAATGGGCATAGGGTGGGATGGAGGCATGTTTTCCTGCAAAACAAAATTTCCCAACCCCTCTCACAGGTAGGATCTAGTATAAGGTAGGTTAAAAGGTCTCCAGCGTTAACAGTTCTCTTGAGACACCATCATTGTTGCAAATACATGCCAACAATGGTATCCCATTTGAACCTCAACTGGTCGTGGGTCTCATGATCGCAATCAACAGAACCTGACATTCTGTTGGCGTCATGACTATCCACTCTATCCTAGGTAGCCTAAGTATCACTCTGGCCTGGGTATTGGGCCTTTTACCTCAAATCAGTAACATCCCATCCCAACAGAACAGCACAATAATAATCATAGTATATGAAAATAAAATGCGATACATAAAGAAATAAAGCAATAAAGAAATAAAACAGTAAAGCAATAAAGCAATAAAGCAATAAATAAACACCCAAAGAAAGGAAAACAAACAAAAGCTAGGATCGACTAAGCTAGAATCCCCAGCAGAGTCGCCAGCTGTCGCACGCTCGCGAAAATGATAAACAGGGTCGCCACCAATATATTTATCCCAAAGCGGGAAAGGAATATCAGAAAACCTGGAATAAGAAATGGATAAGAAAAGGTCTTTCGACCAGAGATAGGGTACGGGAGTCGGTTACGCGAGGGGAAGGTACTAGCACCCCTCACGCCCATCGTACTCGATGGTATCCACCTATGTTTGTTGCTATCTAAAGGGTGTGTACTATAAATCTAAAGCTTAATTACTAAGGGAATGCATGCAAATGAAAGAAGAAACACGGGGAAAAATAAGGTTTATAAATAGTTGTGCTCGCTTAGGCCCCGCGACCCAATGCCTACGTATCCTTTTCAGGAATCAGAGCGCCGTAGTACGGCTCTTTAGTTTTTGTTTGTTTTTGTGTTTTTTAGTTGAACAGTTACATTCGCACTCCGCTGCTCGACCTCTGGAGTCTTAAGCTGGGAATGGAGCGGAAATAACGTGTTCGATTAGGAGAAAGAATGCCCTGAAGGCAAGAGAAAGAATGCCTCGGAGGCAAGAAAGAGAAGAGAGAAAGTTGGTTTGTGTTTTTTTATGTAACTCCATGATGAACAAAACCCAATACAAGGCTTCGCACCACTTTATTACTTTGTTTAGGTCTGAGCCTTTATTAAGTGTTTTAGATGTTTTTGGTTGGGTACTTTTTAAGGGAATTTACTTTGCGATTCGAATCACATAAAAATGTATAATGATTGAGAAGCAGATTAGGGAATGAATCCCACTCACTTCTATCCCATTATGTAATGTTCAAGAAACAGATTAGGGAATGAATCCCACTCATTTCTATCCCATTAATTAATGTTCGAGAAACAGATTAGGGAATGAATCCCACTCATTTCTCTCCCACTAAGTAGTGACAGAGAAACAGATTAGGGAATGAATCCCACTCATTTCTATGTCACTAAGTGATTGAGAAACAGATTAGGGAATGAATCCCACTCATTTCTCTATCACTTTCTTAATGTGATTCGCATCTTCCTTTATTAAATGTTTTAAAGTTGAAAAGAAAAAGAAGAAAACTAGCCTAAAATGAATAAATAGCCTAATGTCATGATTATACCTAATTGTTAGGATTTTAAGGGAAAAGACTAACCTAAAGGTTATGGAGATTATAGGTCCTAAATCTAAAGGAACAAACAAGTGAAATTACAAGCGAAAATTACAAGCAAAACAATGATACAAAATTAGTGCAAAAATGACTAAAAGAATGACTTGAAATATGGTACAAAACATAGAAGCAAATGATGCAAAATATAGTACCAAAAGTGAATTAAAGGACTATTATTTTTATTGATTTTTATATGACAAAGAACAAGAATTCTAATCAAGCAAAAGAATTAAAATACAAGCCTAAACTAATATTTTTTAGTGATTATTTTCTATGTCAAGGATTATGTATCTAAGTCTCAATATGATAGTGGAAAAATTTGTGATCTTTATTTATTAAGAGAAATGGTAAAAACTAAGTAAAATCTAGATTCCAATAATAAAAATATAGAACCGGGGGTGTAAACTGAATCAAATGGTGCAGTAAGCAAGCGCTGGGCCCAGGGTGAAAGGCCCAGAAGAGTTTTTTATTCTTGCAGAATTTTATGTCAAAAGGGATATGGGCCAGTGGGGTGTGCGCGAATAGCAGCTTGGCCCAAGAAGTTGTTTTCATATTTGCCTCTTGCAAAAGAACACTATGGGCCAATGGGGGTGCGGTTAACAGTGAATGGCCCGAGATTTTTTGTTTGATCCATGATGATTATTGTTCAGTTTAATTCAGATTTTAATCAACTAATGTCAATAATGGGAATTTAGACCTTATGTTAACATTAATATGATAACTAAACCTTATAGTAATTCTAATTAATTACCAGCTATAGTGTTAATCAAAAATAGAAAACAAAAGGGGATTAGGGTTGTAAAAGGGGGTGACGGTTCACCTCTCACTCTCAGACTCTCTCTCTGTACTCATACTTCACCGGAAATCGCTCCACCGCGCCGGAGGCGGCGGAGCTTGACCGAATGCGAGATTAAAACACTCAACCGCACCTATTTCCCTTCTTTTCTTCGAATCTTTAACTCTCTTTAACCGATTCAAACTCACCCTCCCCTAATTGGACCAAACAGCAAACCCTAGATCTAGATAGAAATCAAATCGAAGGCTAATGGCTACGAATCATAGATCAAGATCATGGGGGAATAACTCGGAGGTGCTCATACCACACCACAACATCAAGAACAGCAAGAGATGAAGAAGGAGGAGTCGATTCGAAGACTTACCTGGGTGACGAATATGGCGACAATCGTTGAGGAAAACCGGAGGAGAGACTCCAAAGCTCTTCAGTGTGCGAAATAAACGCAGTTGAGGAACTTGACAAATTCTTCAGGTGATTCTTTAGATTTCCACGCCTTCTCTTTGTTCTTGCTTGCGATATCTTCTTCTTCTACTATTCTTTTTCTGGATTTCCGCGTTTTTGTGATTGTCGTTGTTGAGAGTGCGTGAGATTATTGTAGTTGCAGAGCGTTTGAGTGTTGAAAGATGGAAGCTAAGCTCATTCCATTAAAGCTTCAATGAGAAGCTTTAATGGAGGTTGACGGTGAGAGCTTTGAGTGTGGGTGAAGAATGTGATTGAAGGAGAGAGAGAGAGAGAGAGAGAGAGAGAGAGAGAGAGAGAAGGGATGAAGATGAATCTCTGTGAACAATGGTGAAGAAGTGGTGGAGAGGAATGGATGGAGAGTGGTGAAGATCAATGGAGTCGAGAGGCTTGAATGAAGGAGAGGTTGAGTTTATATAGAATGAGAGTGAGAGGATTCAGTTAGAGGAGAGTCATTGTGAGCCCTTGGATTGAGAAGTTTCTGTTATGATATTAAGGGTGAGAGATTGAGTTGGTTATTGTAGTTTAGAAATCGGTTATAATTCTGTTAGAGATTTTCTAGGTTGTTATAATTCTGTTAGAGGACGGTTATTGATGGTTTGGAGGTTAGTTAGGTAGTTATGATTAGTTTGGTAATCCTGTTAGAGAGGAATGAACTGTATGGTTCAGTTAGGTTATGAGGTTAGAATGTAACTGATAGGTTAGGAAAGTTAGTTATACTGTTAGCAATTTGTTAGGAAAAAAGGAATAGGTTAGTGAAATTAGCTTAGGTTGAGACTGAGTTTGGTAACTGGTTATGGCTGCTGGGAATTTGTTAGGTGGGATTTTATTAGGTGAAAAAGGTTGGGAAAAGTTAATTAACTGAAGTTGCTGTCAGTAGGAAAGTTTGTAATTTGGAATGTTAGTGACTTTTTCTGGTATAAGGCAGGGACTGGTTTTGTTCTTGTTAGCACAGGGCCCTTCTTCTTTTTTTTGCTGAATTGTTATGTTAGTGAACTTTTCCGATACTTGTTGCACCTGAAACGAACCCTTGTATCTTGTGGTATGAATTATGGACTGTATATGGCTTTGTAGTAATGTTTTGCTGGCTGAATATGATGATGCAGGTCTGGTGATGTGATTGGATGCAAGCTTCCGAACCGGTTCAATGTGTACATGTGGCTGGAGTAAGACAATAAGGTGAATAACTCAAGATGGAACCATGGAGATCTTTCTTTCCTCTTTTTTTTTTGTAAAGTAACAGTGTGAAATTAAGATGCAGCTGAATGAGACCACAGAACTTAATGTAATTTGCTGATTGTATCTTCTTTTTTTTCTAGTTTTCCTTTGAACATGGATTATGTAATGAACATACAATGATATTGAATGGACTCCCTCTTCCAGGAATTTGGAATTCAATGCATAAAGTGTTTTCTTTTAAATTTTGGATATGTATGGTGGCCTTGGAAATGTGATGATGTTTGTAATGATTCTTAAAATTCTGATGAACACATGCGGTCGAAATAAAACTTTGAAAGATCATCTTTTTCAATCATGAGGTTTAGGCATGTATTTTCTCCTAAATTCAAATCCTATTTTGCACCTTAGACCCAAATAGCTTCATATCTCATACTTGCTCTTTAGCGAAACCTTTTAGTTCAACACTTGAATTTAAAACTCAAACTAACTTTCATTTAGAAGCACCACAAGTTAATAAGCAAGCCTTTAATTTTTGATATCTTTACCCTTTTTTTTCGCCTTCGCCATGATACAAGCCATGTAACCTAATGACAACGAGGTCCCTAATAACCATGAATTCACACACTGATTTCACAGTCCAATACTTAAAGAAGAACCAAATGAATCAAGCTTGACTGAAGTAAAATTCTTAATTTCCAGGACCCTTGATCTCACGCCAAGTTTATTAATTAATGATGCATGATATATGTTAAATGAGTTAATGGAGATATGCAGATGAAATGCGAAGCTTAAGCCAATTATAAATAAATTAGATGGGCAAATTTTAGGGTGCAACAATGATGGTCAAGTATGTGTTAACCATGTCAGGGATTCAACAGATGATGGTCAATTATGTGTTAACCATGTTACAGATGAACTGATGATGGTTAACTATGTGTTAACCATGTCATGGATTCAACTGATGATGGTCAACTATGTGTTAACCATGTCAGGGATTCAACTGATGATAGTCAACTATGTGTTAACCATGTTACATATGAACTGATAATGGTCAACTATGTGTTAACCATGTTAGGGATTCAACAGATGATGGTCAAATGCGTTAACCATGTCAGGAATTCAACTGATGATGGTCAAGTATGTGTTAACCATGTCAGGGATTCAACAGATGATGGTCAACTATGTATTAACCATGTTACAGATGAACTGATGATGGTCAAGTATGTGTTAACCATGTAAGGGACTCAACAGATGATGGTCAACTATGTGTTAACCATGTTACAGATGAACTGATGATGGTCAACTATTTGTTAACCATGTCAGGGATTCAACAGATGATGGTCAACCATGTGATAACCATGTCAGGGAATCAACTGATGATGGTCAAATATGTGTTAACCATGTCAGGTATTCAACTGATGATGGTCAACTATGTGTTAACCATGTCAGGGATTCAACAGATGATGGTCAACTATGTGTTAACCATGTCAGGGATTCAACTGTTGATGGTCAACTATGTGTTAACCATGTTACAGATGAACTGATGATGGTCAACTATGTGTTAACCATGTCAGGGATTCAATAGATGATGGTCAACTATGTGTTAACCATGTCAGGATTTCAACTGATGATGGTTAACTATGTGTTAACCATGTTACAGATGAACTGATGATGGTCAACTATGTGTTAACCATGTCAGTAATTGAACTGATGATTGTCAATTATGTGTTAACCATGTTACAAATGAACTGATGATGGTCAACTATGTGTTAACCATGTCAGGAATTCAACTGATGATGGTCAAGTATGTGTTAACCATGTCAGGGATTCAACTGATGATTGCCAAGTATGTGTTAACCATGTTACAGATGAACTGATGATGGTCAACTATGTGTTAACCATGTCAGGGATTCCACAGATGATGGTCAACTATGTGTTAACCATGTCAGGGGTTCAACTAAGGATGGTCAAGTATGTGTTAACCATGTCAGGGATTCAACTGATGATGGTCAACTATGTGTTATCCATGTTACAAATGAACTGATGATGGTCAACTATGTGTTAACCATTTCAGGGATTCAACTGATGATGGTCAACTATGTGTTAACCATGTTACAGATGAACTGATGATGGTCAACTATGTGTTAACCATGTTACAAATGAACTGATGATGGTCAACTATGTGTTAACCATGTCAGGGATTCTACTGATGATGGTCAAGTATGTGTTAACCATGTCAGGGATTCAACTGATGATGGTCAACTATGTGTTAACCATGTCAGGGATTCAACAGATGATGGTCAACTATGTGTTAACCATGTTAGGGATTCAACTGATGATGGTCAACTATGTGTTAACCATGTCAGGGATTCAACTGATGATAGTCAACTTTGTGTTAACCATGTTACAGATGAACTGATGATGGTCAACTATTTGTTAACCATGTCAGGGACTGAACAGATGATGCTTAACTATGTGTTAACCATGTCAGGGATTCAACTGATGATGGTCAGGTATGTGTTAACCATGTCAGGGATTCAATAGATGATGGTCAAATATGTGTTAACCATGTAACAGATGAACTGATGATGGTCAAGTATGTGTTAACCATGTCAGAGATTCAACAGATGATGGTCAACTATATGTTAACCATGTTACAGATGAACTGATGGGGGTCAACTATGTGTTAACCATGACAAAGATTCAACAGATGATGGTCAACTATATGTTAACCATGTCAGGGATTCAACTGATAATGGTCAACTATGTGTTAACCACGTTACAGATGAACTGATGATGGTCAACTATGTGTTAACCATGTCAGGGATTCAAGAGATGATGGTCAACTATGTGTTAACCATGTTACAGATGAACTGATGATGGTTAACTATGTGTTAACCATGTTAGGGATTCAACTGATGATGGTCAACTATGTGTTATCCATGTCAGGGATTCAACTGATGATAGTCAACTATGTGTTAACCATGTTACAGATGAACTGATAATGGTCAACTATGTGTTAACCATGTTAGGGATTCAACAGATGATGGTCAAATGCGTTAACCATGTTAGGGATTCAACTGATGATGGTCAACTATGTGTTAACCATGTCAGGGATTCAACAGATGATGGTCAACTATGTGTTAACCATGTTAGGGATTCAACTGATGATGGTCAACTATGTGTTAACCATGTCACCGATTCAATTGATAATAGTCAACTATGTGTTAACCATGTTACATATGAACTGATAATGGTCAACTATGTGTTAACCATGTTAGGGATTCAACAGATGATGGTCAAATGCGTTAACCATGTCAGGGATTCAACTGATTACGGTCAAGTATGTGTTAACCATGTTAGGGATTCAACAGATGATGCTTAACTATGTGTTAACCATGTTACAGATGAACTGATGATGGTCAAGTATGTGTTAACCATGTAAGGGATTCAACAGATGATGGTCAACTATGTGTTAACCATGTTACAGATGAACTGATGATGGTCAACTATGTATTAACCATGTCAGGGATTCAACTGATGATGGTTAAGTATGTGATAACCATGTCAGGGATTCAACAGATGATGGTCAACTATGTGTTAATCATGTCAGGGATTCAACAGATGATGGTCAACCATGTGATAACCATGTCAGGGAATCAACTGATGATGGTCAAATATGTGTTAACCATGTCAGGGATTCAACTGATGATGGTCAACTATGTGTTAACCATGTTACAGATGAACTGATGATGGTCAACTATGTGTTAACCAAGTCAGGGATTCAACTGTTGATGGTCAACTATGTGTTAACCATGTCAGGGATTCAACAGATGATGGTCAACTATGTGTTAACCATGTTAGGGATTCAACAGATGATGGTCAAGTATATGTTAACCATGTCAGAGTTTCAACTGATTATGGTCAACTATGTGTTAACCATGTTACAGATGAACTGATGACGGTCAACTATGTGTTAACCATGTCAGGGATTCAACTGATGATGGTCAACTATGTGTTAACCATGTTACAGATGAACTGATGATGGTCAACTATGTGTTAACCATGTCAGGGATTCAACTGATGATGGTCAAATTTGTGTTAAACATGTCAGGGATTTAACTGATGATGGCCAAGTATGTGTTAACCATGTTACAGATGAACTGATGATGGTCAACTATGTGTTAACCATGTAAGGGATTCAACAGATGATGGTCAGCTATGTGTTAACCATGTCAGGGGTTCAACTAAGGATGGTCAAGTATGTGTTAACCATGTCAGGGATTCAACTGATGATGGTCAACTATGTGTTATCCATGTTACAAATGAACTGATGATGGTCAACTATGTGTTATCCATGTTACAAATGAACTGATGATGGTCAACTATGTGTTAACCATGTCAGGGATTCAACTGGTGATGGTCAACTATGTGTTAACCATGTTACAGATGAACTGATGATGGTCAACTATGTGTTAACCATGTTACAAATGAACTGATGATGGTAAACTATTTGTTAACCATGTCAGGGACTCAACATATGATGGTCAACTATGTGTTAACCATGTCAGGGATTCAACTGATGATGGTCAAGTATGTGTTAACCATGTCAGGGATTCAACAAATGATGGTCAAATATGTTGTAACCATGTAACAGATGAAATGATGATGGTCAAGTATGTGTTAACCATGTCAGGGATTCAACAGATGAGGTCAACTATGTGTTAACCATGTTACAGATGAACTGATGGTGGTCAACTATGTGTTAACCATGTCAGGGATTCAACAAATGATGGTCAACTATGTGTTAACTATGTCAGGGATTCAATTGATGATGGTCAACTATGTGTTAACCATGTTACAAATGAACTAATGATGGCCTACTATGTGTTAACCATGTCAGGGATTCAACAGATGATGGTCAACTATGTGTTAACCATGTTACAGATGAACTGATGATGGTCAACTATGTGTTAACCATGTCATGGATTCAACTAATGATGGTCAAGTATGTGTTAACCATGTCAGGGATTCAACTGATGATGGCCAAGTATGTGTTAACCATGTTACCGATGAACTGATGATGGTCAACTATGTGTTAACCATGTCAGGGATTCAATAGATGATGGTCAAATATGTGTTAACCATGTAACAGATGAACTGATGATGGTCAAGTATGTGTTAACCATGTAAGGGACTCAACAGATGATGGTCAACTATGTGTTAACCATGTTACAGATGAACTGATGATGGTCAACTATTTGTTAACCATGTCAGGGATTCAACAGATGATGGTCAACCATGTGATAACCATGTCAGGGAATCAACTGATGATGGTCAAATATGTGTTAACCATGTCAGGTATTCAACTGATGATGGTTAACTATGTGTTAACCATGTCAGGGATTCAACAGATGATGGTCAACTATGTGTTAACCATGTCAGGGATTCAACTGTTGATGGTCAACTATGTGTTAACCATGTTACAGATGAACTGATGATGGTCAACTATGTGTTAACCATGTCAGGGATTCAACAGATGATGGTCAACTATGTGTTAACCATGTCAGGATTTCAACTGATGATGGTTAACTATGTGTTAACCATGTTACAGATGAACTGATGATGGTCAACTATGTGTTAACCATGTCAGTAATTGAACTGATGATTGTCAATTATGTGTTAACCATGTTACAGATGAACTGATGATGGTCAACTATGTGTTAACCATGTCAGGGATTCAACTGATGATGGTCAAGTATGTGTTAACCATGTCAGGGATTCAACTGATGATTGCCAAGTATGTGTTAACCATGTTACAGATGAACTGATGATGGTCAACTATGTGTTAACCATGTCAGGGATTCCACAGATGATGGTCAACTATGTGTTAACCATGTCAGGGGTTCAACTAAGGATGGTCAAGTATGTGTTAACCATGTCAGGGATTCAACTGATGATGGTCAACTATGTGTTATCCATGTTACAAATGAACTGATGATGGTCAACTATGTGTTAACCATTTCAGGGATTCAACTGATGATGGTCAACTATGTGTTAACCATGTTACAGATGAACTGATGATGGTCAACTATGTGTTAACCATGTTACAAATGAACTGATGATGGTCAACTATGTGTTAACCATGTCAGGGATTCTACTGATGATGGTCAAGTATGTGTTAACCATGTCAGGGATTCAACTGATGATGGTCAACTATGTGTTAACCATGTCAGGGATTCAACAGATGATGGTCAACTATGTGTTAACCATGTTAGGGATTCAACTGATGATGGTCAACTATGTGTTAACCATGTCAGGGATTCAACTGATGATAGTCAACTTTGTGTTAACCATGTTACAGATGAACTGATGATGGTCAACTATTTGTTAACCATGTCAGGGACTGAACAGATGATGCTTAACTATGTGTTAACCATGTCAGGGATTCAACTGATGATGGTCAGGTATGTGTTAACCATGTCAGGGATTCAATAGATGATGGTCAAATATGTGTTAACCATGTAACAGATGAACTGATGATGGTCAAGTATGTGTTAACCATGTCAGAGATTCAACAGATGATGGTCAACTATATGTTAACCATGTTACAGATGAACTGATGGGGGTCAACTATGTGTTAACCATGACAAAGATTCAACAGATGATGGTCAACTATATGTTAACCATGTCAGGGATTCAACTGATAATGGTCAACTATGTGTTAACCACGTTACAGATGAACTGATGATGGTCAACTATGTGTTAACCATGTCAGGGATTCAAGAGATGATGGTCAACTATGTGTTAACCATGTTACAGATGAACTGATGATGGTTAACTATGTGTTAACCATGTTAGGGATTCAACTGATGATGGTCAACTATGTGTTATCCATGTCAGGGATTCAACTGATGATAGTCAACTATGTGTTAACCATGTTACAGATGAACTGATAATGGTCAACTATGTGTTAACCATGTTAGGGATTCAACAGATGATGGTCAAATGCGTTAACCATGTTAGGGATTCAACTGATGATGGTCAACTATGTGTTAACCATGTCAGGGATTCAACAGATGATGGTCAACTATGTGTTAACCATGTTAGGGATTCAACTGATGATGGTCAACTATGTGTTAACCATGTCACCGATTCAATTGATAATAGTCAACTATGTGTTAACCATGTTACATATGAACTGATAATGGTCAACTATGTGTTAACCATGTTAGGGATTCAACAGATGATGGTCAAATGCGTTAACCATGTCAGGGATTCAACTGATTACGGTCAAGTATGTGTTAACCATGTTAGGGATTCAACAGATGATGCTTAACTATGTGTTAACCATGTTACAGATGAACTGATGATGGTCAAGTATGTGTTAACCATGTAAGGGATTCAACAGATGATGGTCAACTATGTGTTAACCATGTTACAGATGAACTGATGATGGTCAACTATGTATTAACCATGTCAGGGATTCAACTGATGATGGTTAAGTATGTGATAACCATGTCAGGGATTCAACAGATGATGGTCAACTATGTGTTAATCATGTCAGGGATTCAACAGATGATGGTCAACCATGTGATAACCATGTCAGGGAATCAACTGATGATGGTCAAATATGTGTTAACCATGTCAGGGATTCAACTGATGATGGTCAACTATGTGTTAACCATGTTACAGATGAACTGATGATGGTCAACTATGTGTTAACCAAGTCAGGGATTCAACTGTTGATGGTCAACTATGTGTTAACCATGTCAGGGATTCAACAGATGATGGTCAACTATGTGTTAACCATGTTAGGGATTCAACAGATGATGGTCAAGTATATGTTAACCATGTCAGAGTTTCAACTGATTATGGTCAACTATGTGTTAACCATGTTACAGATGAACTGATGACGGTCAACTATGTGTTAACCATGTCAGGGATTCAACTGATGATGGTCAACTATGTGTTAACCATGTTACAGATGAACTGATGATGGTCAACTATGTGTTAACCATGTCAGGGATTCAACTGATGATGGTCAAATTTGTGTTAAACATGTCAGGGATTTAACTGATGATGGCCAAGTATGTGTTAACCATGTTACAGATGAACTGATGATGGTCAACTATGTGTTAACCATGTAAGGGATTCAACAGATGATGGTCAGCTATGTGTTAACCATGTCAGGGGTTCAACTAAGGATGGTCAAGTATGTGTTAACCATGTCAGGGATTCAACTGATGATGGTCAACTATGTGTTAACCATGTTACAGATGAACTGATGATGGTCAACTATGTGTTAACCATGTCAGGGATTCCACAGATGATGGTCAACTATGTGTTAACCATGTCAGGGGTTCAACTAAGGATGGTCAAGTATGTGTTAACCATGTCAGGGATTCAACTGATGATGGTCAACTATGTGTTATCCATGTTACAAATGAACTGATGATGGTCAACTATGTGTTAACCATTTCAGGGATTCAACTGATGATGGTCAACTATGTGTTAACCATGTTACAGATGAACTGATGATGGTCAACTATGTGTTAACCATGTTACAAATGAACTGATGATGGTCAACTATGTGTTAACCATGTCAGGGATTCTACTGATGATGGTCAAGTATGTGTTAACCATGTCAGGGATTCAACTGATGATGGTCAACTATGTGTTAACCATGTCAGGGATTCAACAGATGATGGTCAACTATGTGTTAACCATGTTAGGGATTCAACTGATGATGGTCAACTATGTGTTAACCATGTCAGGGATTCAACTGATGATAGTCAACTTTGTGTTAACCATGTTACAGATGAACTGATGATGGTCAACTATTTGTTAACCATGTCAGGGACTGAACAGATGATGCTTAACTATGTGTTAACCATGTCAGGGATTCAACTGATGATGGTCAGGTATGTGTTAACCATGTCAGGGATTCAATAGATGATGGTCAAATATGTGTTAACCATGTAACAGATGAACTGATGATGGTCAAGTATGTGTTAACCATGTCAGAGATTCAACAGATGATGGTCAACTATATGTTAACCATGTTACAGATGAACTGATGGGGGTCAACTATGTGTTAACCATGACAAAGATTCAACAGATGATGGTCAACTATATGTTAACCATGTCAGGGATTCAACTGATAATGGTCAACTATGTGTTAACCACGTTACAGATGAACTGATGATGGTCAACTATGTGTTAACCATGTCAGGGATTCAAGAGATGATGGTCAACTATGTGTTAACCATGTTACAGATGAACTGATGATGGTTAACTATGTGTTAACCATGTTAGGGATTCAACTGATGATGGTCAACTATGTGTTATCCATGTCAGGGATTCAACTGATGATAGTCAACTATGTGTTAACCATGTTACAGATGAACTGATAATGGTCAACTATGTGTTAACCATGTTAGGGATTCAACAGATGATGGTCAAATGCGTTAACCATGTTAGGGATTCAACTGATGATGGTCAACTATGTGTTAACCATGTCAGGGATTCAACAGATGATGGTCAACTATGTGTTAACCATGTTAGGGATTCAACTGATGATGGTCAACTATGTGTTAACCATGTCACCGATTCAATTGATAATAGTCAACTATGTGTTAACCATGTTACATATGAACTGATAATGGTCAACTATGTGTTAACCATGTTAGGGATTCAACAGATGATGGTCAAATGCGTTAACCATGTCAGGGATTCAACTGATTACGGTCAAGTATGTGTTAACCATGTTAGGGATTCAACAGATGATGCTTAACTATGTGTTAACCATGTTACAGATGAACTGATGATGGTCAAGTATGTGTTAACCATGTAAGGGATTCAACAGATGATGGTCAACTATGTGTTAACCATGTTACAGATGAACTGATGATGGTCAACTATGTATTAACCATGTCAGGGATTCAACTGATGATGGTTAAGTATGTGATAACCATGTCAGGGATTCAACAGATGATGGTCAACTATGTGTTAATCATGTCAGGGATTCAACAGATGATGGTCAACCATGTGATAACCATGTCAGGGAATCAACTGATGATGGTCAAATATGTGTTAACCATGTCAGGGATTCAACTGATGATGGTCAACTATGTGTTAACCATGTTACAGATGAACTGATGATGGTCAACTATGTGTTAACCAAGTCAGGGATTCAACTGTTGATGGTCAACTATGTGTTAACCATGTCAGGGATTCAACAGATGATGGTCAACTATGTGTTAACCATGTTAGGGATTCAACAGATGATGGTCAAGTATATGTTAACCATGTCAGAGTTTCAACTGATTATGGTCAACTATGTGTTAACCATGTTACAGATGAACTGATGACGGTCAACTATGTGTTAACCATGTCAGGGATTCAACTGATGATGGTCAACTATGTGTTAACCATGTTACAGATGAACTGATGATGGTCAACTATGTGTTAACCATGTCAGGGATTCAACTGATGATGGTCAAATTTGTGTTAAACATGTCAGGGATTTAACTGATGATGGCCAAGTATGTGTTAACCATGTTACAGATGAACTGATGATGGTCAACTATGTGTTAACCATGTAAGGGATTCAACAGATGATGGTCAGCTATGTGTTAACCATGTCAGGGGTTCAACTAAGGATGGTCAAGTATGTGTTAACCATGTCAGGGATTCAACTGATGATGGTCAACTATGTGTTATCCATGTTACAAATGAACTGATGATGGTCAACTATGTGCTAACCATGTCAGGGATTCAACTGGTGATGGTCAACTATGTGTTAACCATGTTACAGATGAACTGATGATGGTCAACTATGTGTTAACCATGTCACAAATGAACTGATGATGGTAAACTATTTGTTAACCATGTCAGGGACTCAACATATGATGGTCAACTATGTGTTAACCATGTCAGGGATTCAACTGATGATGGTCAAGTATGTGTTAACCATGTCAGGGATTCAACAAATGATGGTCAAATATGTTGTAACCATGTAACAGATGAAATGATGATGGTCAAGTATGTGTTAACCATGTCAGGGATTCAACAGATGAGGTCAACTATGTGTTAACCATGTTACAGATGAACTGATGGTGGTCAACTATGTGTTAACCATGTCAGGGATTCAACAAATGATGGTCAACTATGTGTTAACTATGTCAGGGATTCAATTGATGATGGTCAACTATGTGTTAACCATGTTACAAATGAACTAATGATGGCCTACTATGTGTTAACCATGTCAGGGATTCAACAGATGATGGTCAACTATGTGTTAACCATGTTACAGATGAACTGATGATGGTCAACTATGTGTTAACCATGTCATGGATTCAACTAATGATGGTCAAGTATGTGTTAACCATGTCAGGGATTCAACTGATGATGGCCAAGTATGTGTTAACCATGTTACCGATGAACTGATGATGGTCAACTATGTGTTAACCATGTCAGGGATTCAATAGATGATGGTCAAATATGTGTTAACCATGTAACAGATGAACTGATGATGGTCAAGTATGTGTTAACCATGTTAGGGATTCAACAGATGATGGTCAACTATATGTTAACCATGTTACAGATGAACTAATGGTGGTCAACTATGTGTTAACCATGTCAAAGATTCAACAGATGATGGTCAACTATATGTTAACCATGTCAGGGATTCAATTGATAATGGTCAACTATGTGTTAACCATGTTACAGATGAACTGATGATGGTCAATTATGTGTTAACCATGTCAGGGATTCAAGAGATGATGGTCAACTATGTGTTAACCATGTTACAGATGAACTGATGATGGTTAACTATGTGTTAACCATGTCAGGGATTCAACTGATGATGGTCAACTATGTGTTAACCATGTCAGGGATTTAACTGATGATAGTCAACTATGTGTTAACCATGTTACAGATGAACTGATAATGGTCAACTATGTGTTAACCATGTTAGGGATTCAACAGATGATGGTCAAATGCGTTAACCATGTCAGGGATTCAACTGATGATGGTCAACTATGTGTTAACCATGTCAGGGATTCAACAGATGATGGTCAACTATGTGTTAACCATGTCAGGGATTCAATTGATGATGGTCAACTATGTGTTAACCATGTTACAAATGAACTAATGATGGCCTACTATGTGTTAACCATGTCAGGGATTCAACAGATGATGGTCAACTATGTGTTAACCATGTTACAGATGAACTGATGATGGTCAACTATGTGTTAACCATGTCATGGATTCAACTAATGATGGTCAAGTATGTGTTAACCATGTCAGGGATTCAACTGATGATGGCCAAGTATGTGTTAACCATGTTACCGATGAACTGATGATGGTCAACTATGTGTTAACCATGTCAGGGATTCAATAGATGATGGTCAAATATGTGTTAACCATGTAACAGATGAACTGATGATGGTCAAGTATGTGTTAACCATGTTAGGGATTCAACAGATGATGGTCAACTATATGTTAACCATGTTACAGATGAACTAATGGTGGTCAACTATGTGTTAACCATGTCAAAGATTCAACAGATGATGGTCAACTATATGTTAACCATGTCAGGGATTCAACTGATAATGGTCAACTATGTGTTAACCATGTTACAGATGAACTGATGATGGTCAATTATGTGTTAACCATGTCAGGGATTCAAGAGATGATGGTCAACTATGTGTTAACCATGTTACAGATGAACTGATGATGGTTAACTATGTGTTAACCATGTCAGGGATTCAACTGATGATGGTCAACTATGTGTTAACCATGTCAGGGATTTAACTGATGATAGTCAACTATGTGTTAACCATGTTACAGATGAACTGATAATGGTCAACTATGTGTTAACCATGTTAGGGATTCAACAGATGATGGTCAAATGCGTTAACCATGTCAGGGATTCAACTGATGATGGTCAACTATGTGTTAACCATGTCAGGGATTCAACAGATGATGGTCAACTATGTGTTAACCATGTCAGGGATTCAACTGATGATGGTCAAGTATTTGTTAACCATGTCAGGGATTCAACAGATGATGGTCAATTATGTGTTAACCATGTTTCAGATGAACTGATGATGGTTAACTATGTGTTAACCATGTCAGGGATTCAACTGATGATGGTCAACTATGTGTTAACCATGACAGG